>NC_092294.1:12485048-12785048 GCF_036320965.1 Panulirus ornatus | reverse complement strand
GATGATAATAGATCATCATCATAATGAGGTAAAGAGACTGCATCATAATCAGGATGATAATAGATCATCATCATGATCAGGTAAACAGACTGTATCATAATCAGGATGATAATAGATCATCATAATGAGGTAAACAGACTGTATCATAATCAGGATGATAATAGATCATCATCATAATGAGGTAAACAGATTGCATCATAACTATCATCATCTACGAGGACGTCAGAGAAACAGTCATGTACCATCTGCGTCGCAGGACCCATAGTCGTGAGGTCCCACTGAGGGCACGAGAGAGAGGGACAATTACTGGGCGAGAGGCAGGTCCCGCCCGTGCCACAGCTCGCACCTGCCACTGAAGAATGACGCCCCGCCTGGGGCGTCCACGGAGGCCGCCCAGTCTCCACCAGGACAACTGGGTGACTGGGAGCATGTGTAGGGGAGGGGTGTTGCCATTTGTATACCTGGGACTTAAGGGCACACGACAGAACTGACCAGGGGAACACGTAAGGCTGTGGTACTGAGGAGTAGAGAAGATGACGGCTGGAGTGCATGATTCGTGAAGATAATTGACCAGCAGTTGGTGTTACGGTTCATAGAATAGATGAGCCAGATATAACGAATATTGTTGGAGGTTCGGATGTTATGTTTGGGGATAATAAGACGCTGATGGGGGAAACAGAACCTGAAAGTTCAGGGCATCACTAGGAAATTTAGAAAAGGTAAGAACTTGAACTTAGAGCTAACTGAAGCAAGACAGTATGCACCTGTAAAGTTAAATACGGAGTCTGAGGCAAGACTAGATAGAGTGGAGCTGGGAGGTTTCAAAATATCATAACATTTAAGGAGTGTGTTCAGTTAAGATGGAAAAAAAAATCCTGAAATGTCGTGGAGATATTGAAAAGGTCAGAAGGTAACTAGATCTCAGGTGAAAGTCGTGGGAAGTAAAATTGTGAGTGATCAGGTTCCGATGAACCTTTTCAAAGGAATACATCAGTCCAGTGTATGGAGATAAAGCTGACTATGCAGTGAGGAGGTCGGGAGAGATAAAGAAAATGGTGATGGATTGTGTACAATTATAGCAAAACTTTTCAGGTATAAATACAGTCGTTCCTTTAGACTTCCGCCTCCTCCATATGCATGGCGGTGATCATTAGCGATATCAATCCTCGTTCATCTGTCATTAGGCTGGGCTTGTGCGAAGTGCAGGGAAGTGAAAAGTCGGGTTAGTTACACGTTGACAAATGTTATATGTGAATTGGAGAGTGTGTGTGTGTGTGTGAGTTTATAGACTGAATGACAGTAAATGATATGAGAGGATGAATAATGGAAAAAGAGAGATGAAGTAGATGTTTATGAGAGAGGTGAAGGGGAGGTAAAGAACAACAAGACAGAAAGTGAGTAAGGATGAATTAAACAAAGATTGAGGGGGAAGGGAGCGTGGTGTTGGCATGCAGGTGCAAGTAAGGTTATACAAGGACGTGTACGCGTGGCGCCCACATACTCTACCTAGACTAACTGGTTGGCTGATGGAAACCAGCGCTTGCACTTAGGGAGCATATCTTTAGGGCTTAGATTATGTGGTGACGTATATATATGCTGATGTACGTGTGGCATACCCTCAGTATATATAGCTCTGCAGAACTGTATTGGTACTTGATGTCAAACATGGACAAGAAGAAAAGGTTGTCCCTCGTATCATTTTAATCACTAAGTCAATACTTTTTGCTTTGTCGTTAGTTAGCTGTTAACAGAAGCGTCAATCCCACAGAAGGACGCGGCAGGAGGCGGTGCAGAAGACGTGGCATTAGTCGTGGCTAGGGCCTCCCAGGCACGTCAGGTACAGCGGATCTCCGCCGTGGAACAACGTGCCGAGAAGCTGGATTTCGCCCTCACTCGTGTGCAGAAGAAGGTGAGTGACTATGTGAACGAGGAGGATCCCCGAGACCCAGCCAGCTGCACAGACGAGACGTTTAGTTTGGGTCTCGTCGTCTCTGTCGTTCCTCGGTAGAAGAACGAGACGACACGTTTCTATCTAAAGCTTTTGTACACATCTGCCGTTGGTGGCGACCGTTGTTAATTCAATTATCATAACAGATTTCTGTGTCTCAATTACTTTTACTGAATTTCTGTAATGTCATTTATCTTAGTTTCTTCTTATATATTTCATTTGATCACTGTGAAACTAGAATACAAGTATAGCATTATCTTTAAGTACATTTCGACACCACAAATACGAGATTCTAGTCCTTATCATCCCCTCACATTGTCTAATCATATTTTTCGTGAGGAATTTCTTCATTTTCCTCGTTTACTTAATCAAGCTTGTCTTTCCTGCAGGTGTCGTCATTGTCGTCTGGCTCAGTGAATGATGAACGACTGGCAGAAGTGGCTGAGGCGGAACGACAACTTGAGACTAAAGTTGAAGCCGCAACGACAGGTGTTGGTGAGGTGAGGTCGTCCTCAGTGCAGCTCATGGCCGCCTTGGAGGCGCTAGAGGCCAGGATGGAGAAAGAGGTGGCGGAGGTGAAGCAGGAGGTGGCCAAGTTGGAGTTCACAGTGGCCGAGTCGGTGGCTGAGCGACAGAGTGGCCAGGACGACGCTCGAGTGGCCCACGACGATACCTCGGCCCTGAGGACGGACTTACAAGCTGTGTCACGACGACTCGACCAGCTCACCCTCAAGATTGCCACGCTGGAGGGTCGCAAGCTGGAGGACGAGGTGGCCGTCGCACAGTGTCACACCCAACACCTCACCCTCGACCTGAGACTCAGCGACACCCTAGCGCGTCTGCAGGAAGTGGAGGAACGTCTCCGCCGCTCCCGCTCCCGTGGTGGACACAACCACTACCTCCGTCCCTGGAAGGACGTCGCAGAGGAGGCGCAAGAAGGGAAGAAGCTCCGTCGCAACCGCTCCCCGAGTGGCTAGTGCCAGGGAGTGAGGCCAATGGTGGATCACCCGGGGGCTCTGTGCCATCACACACTGACTCTCAGTGCCTCACTGCACTTAGCCTTCATCTACTGAACTATACTTCAAGATGAGGGAATACTCCACTCAGAATCACACACCTACTTTCCCACGTACCTCCCATCCTCACCCCTACTCTTTTACCCTTTCTTCTTCCCTTTTTCTTCTGACTCAAAAAAATGCACAATACTCTCTTTCATATCCGCCACTCGTGCCCCACTTTCCAAGGGTCTCCCAACCCCTCCTCTTCTCCTCCTTCCCTTGCATAGCTTTGTTAAATCATCTTCCCTTGGCCATGTCCTTTCTAAAAGCCCCACCGCTTCCTCAACCTCTTCACCGTAGTGCCTGAACGAACGTTTTTGGTCATCAGTTCCTAGTCAGAGGAGAAAAATGGATGAAATATATAGAAATTTGAATTTAGTCGAGATATATGTAAAGATGTGCCTTTTCTATATTGATTACGTTTGAGTCCCCAGATTTTCTTGTTTCAAATTGGATTTCATTTGTCGTTAATCTTGGTACATGATCAGGTCATGTTTGTGTTTGTGTTTGTGTTTGTGGATTAATCTTATATCTTAAGCAACACCTTTGTGTTGCCTTTATGAACATTAGGGCTTTTAAATGTTGCTAGATAATATTTTACAAAGAGCTGAATTTGTGAAACGTTTGTCTGTCCATATGATAACTGATTTTCATTTTATTTTACATATGAAACAAATGTATTTGGGGAACTCTAAGCACAAATGTATATGAAATGTATATGATAGATTTAAGACAGTATTATATGCCAATTACATGCAAACTCTTGTAGTCATATGTCCAGTGTTTGATGTGTCATGTATGTGAGGGAAATGATTTTTGATCTCGAAAATTAAATCTATATATTAAAAGGACCACACTCAGGATGTGTAGATGTGGTTAGAATTTATATTGTATGATACTCCAGTTTCGTTTCTGTTGGATAAATGAAAACACGAGCCTGGGTAAAGATAGTTCATATACACTCACTTTTGAGACCATTCATGGACTTTCTTTTATCCCCTTCTTGTGAGCCCCACCAGTCTGCATGTGAGTGCATCCCTTGAGAGCGGCGTCTCCTGAGTGCATACCTTAGATCTAAGGGCGTCCCCTGAATGCAGTCATCTAGCAAGATAAACTGTTCCTCCCTGTGTTTCCTGTAAGTGTGTCTGTTCAACCCATGTTCCCTGAGTGCATGTTGACCATTTGGCGTGTCTTGAGTCCTCCTGAGTGTGGTCCTGAGTGCACTTCAGCTCAAGCGTGATCACTGGTGATCATGTAGCAGTAAGCTTCAAAAAAAAAACAAAAAATAAAACAAAAACGCTTCGGTTGCTGTACATAATGTACATATTCTCGTTTCTCTGTACAGAATATTTTTATATGTTGAATAAAATTGTCACAATGGTTGAAGTCTGAGATTTCTCTTATCCCTTAATATTTTATTAAGAATAGATCAGTAATCCATGGCAATTGACCTAAAGAACCGTCAAGTAATCAGAGAAAACTGTGTGATTAACCATCTTAAACAGAATGATAAAATCTCTGTACATGTAGCAATCATTACACAGAGCTGTGCATATACCACATGAACTTCTCTGCGTGTAGAAAGACATATACATATTTTTTCATGAATGTTGTTCGTATGCATAGAATTGGGTACAAAGTGTTTACGAGAATTGGGTACAAAGTGTTTACGAGAATTGGGTATAAAGTATTTACTATGAGGTACTTATATTCTTTGTCGTACATTGAATATATAAAAAAACATTCACACGTATATAGATAAACAAAGACACACACAAACAGTCATATATTTCTCTAAGAGTCATGATTAAAACGAAAGACAGTCAGGGAAAATGTACGCATTACAGACGACATAACACGCTGGTGGCGCCATCTGTTGTCCAGCCGCGCAATCAACTCGTGTTATTTCATCACGAAATATTACGTGTAGTTTTATGGGAATTGCGCTTCCCTCTACTCCAGCTCTCTGGAGCACATTCAGTGAGGGTCCTCCAAGCTGAATCGTATCACATCAGTTTCTCCTCACCCCTGGAACGGACGTGGACAGCATCAGTGGATTAATAACCTGAGGACAAGAAATCGCAATGGTGAGAAAGTGTTTGGAATTCCACATTACTGCAGGATCTTAGCGGGCGGGATGGGCTGAGGCTGGATGATGGCCTACGCGTATGTTATCTCTTAGTGTTGAAAACAATCACATACGCTGTTATTTGACGGTGGCATGACCACATACGCTATCTTTTGATAACGGCATTACCACATACGCTATCATCTGACAGCGTAAACAAAGATGATAGCGTAAGTGAGAGTTTTTTATCAATACAGTGCAGATCAAAGTGGCAACACCGAGACTTGATTGTTTCACCAAGCAACGAGTAGTTACTGGAGGATAACGTGTGCCTAGACACTGATAACAGTGAGGATGTTATCTTATGGCGTGATCTGTCACTCGGGAACATTACATAAGTATCGTACGTAACGAGTTAGTGAAGTTACTAAGTTTAGTTATGCGTCAAGCTGATGGCTGAGTGACGAACTACCACTCACCCATCAGTGAGAACTCAGTACTTCTCTTTCTTTTTTAATTATGCGTTTGTTTATTGAAGCTGCAGCGAAGCTGTGAATAGACATTAAGGTGACGACGTGGTGGGGGAAAAATGAACGTGATCTGTGCCCAAATTTATACGAAATAAGCATCCTTAATGGCGTCCAACCATTGTTACGCTTGTTAAGGGTAATTCTCAAACATTGTTGGAAGAATATTCTAATTCTAATGAATTTATACACTTTATTGTGACCTACGTTAATGATGCACGTTACTTGGAAGTGGAAAACGGATTGGAAGTTAGTAAAAACGGGATCAGGTCCTGATAAATGAGTGATGGAAAATTTCGAGCGTTAAAGAATGTTAGATGACCAGTTTTTCAGCAGTTTAGCTTCTAATCATAGATCGAAATTTAAAGTAAAGGTTGATAGAAGTTTATGAAGTATTCCAACCTCAGTTATAGGTCCGAGGGGTGGTGAAGTGAGGCAGGGAAGGCCCAAAGCTGAGCCGATGTGCACTAACGAAGGACGAAAAGATTGATGAATGACCTTTTCTGTGTGTGTTGCCCTACCCATCGTGTCCGAACTCTTGCCTTTTGACTTAGACTGACATAGATCTCGCCTATTTAGCTTATATATCGTATATTTTAGATCTTCTTGCAACTGAATACGTAGTTAACTTTTTATTGAATCTTTTTGAATATATGGAATACATTAAAGATGTATAGATGTATTGAAAGAGAACATTTATTCGACATTAGCGTCCGAATGCACTACAATAACCGCCACCTGCATCAACCTAACTACAAAGAGTCTCTAAATATCACATATATCATAAAATCGATTCATTTTCAGTCCTTCTTTTGTGATGTGACTCTTACGTTCATTAAAACACGATTGAAGAAATCGAATCGATATGGAATATCATTTCAACGAAAGTCAGCTTAGGTTTATTTTCACAAATCTTCAAAATTCAAAGGAAATTTTTAGTTTCGTTTTATGATGTGAATCCGATGATAACTTATTCTAGATATCAATTCCTCCTCTATGTATTGTGAAAAATTCTAATATAAAATAAAAAATAGCCCATACGTGTAAAAGATAATTTCAGAGGACACGTTTTTAGCCCGTAAAGCACTTCAAAAATCTAAATAACTTATTCTATTATGAGCAATCACAATGTCATAGTTCCCCATAAAAAGTAGCCGCGTAGAAGAAAATCTATTTCTTTTAAAGAAAACGATTTAGACGAACCTCCAACTGAAGCAATTTATAGAGATTGCTATTTTTCAGATGACGATGTTTTACTAAGTTGCCAGTCAAAATAGAAAATGGATAAATATCTTTTTAGAGAAGTCGAAATTTTGTTGCATACTCTAAAGTAATATGTATATTTTGTGGTGGTTCATTGTTATAAATTACGAAAATATACACTTATTATTTTTTATATCTAGTAAGACATTTTCTTGATCCAAAAGTTATGAAATATATATCGTAGATGAATGGAGACAATTCACGTAATTGTCTTTGTTAATTGCAAATGAAAATTCAGAGGTGCTGAAAGTTAAGAATTTATATACTACACCATAAATAGCTTTGCACATCACCCTTGCAGTAGCCACAGTGAGAGCTTAACTACATTCCCGGCATTCATTCAGATACTTTCTCGTAGAAGTAGATTTCTTCATCTCCCTCTAAAGCCCTCATTTCACTAAGGGTGTTTACAGGGAGCCTTTATGATAGGTTTTTGCAGGAGATGACGTTTGCCTCCCATCTTGAGAGCATCTTGGCGAACAAGTTGGGTCGAGAGCTGGGCAGGGCTTTCGCAAAAGAGGTAGATGTCAAGGTAGATGTTTTGTAATGTTGACTCTTGGCGAATGTGTTGTGGTAAACATCGCTAACCAATATACGACGTACGTTCATTGAATAATGTTCTTTATAATATTATTTTTCCCTGATTCTTAGAAATAGTACTGACACTTTTATCAATTAAGGATGAGAACTTGGGCCCAGTAAGCATCCATAGGTGATAATGCAAATTAGTTTTCTTTTGTGTTTTCAGTTGACGTGCGCGTCTCTCGTACCATCATTAATGTGATTATTCTCGTGGTGCCGATGGTGTGTAGTTAGGTCTCATAATCATCATAATGGCATTGCGTGATAGTCTTTATGGACGTTAATTAAGTACTGCTTTTAGACATGTTTTAATTACGTTGTTCTTGTCCAGTAGGAATTGGATGTCATGTTTCATTTTCATGTATTGTCTCGTTCTTTATATATTTGTTTATGAATAACTAGTAATTTCAACCACTTTGATATTCTTTATCAGTGTCATGTAAGTGATTTGGATTTGATACGTTTATTCAACTTTAAAAATAATTTAATCATATACAAAGTTTCAGAGTATCAAAAAAGAAATTGCTACTCATAAAATAATCTTAATTCAAAGTATGTTCATTTCCTTCAGTTTTCTGAGCTTCCAGATGCGAGGTTCTTATCCAAAGTGGAATTGGCAAAAATTCAGTCACAAGTTTGCGTCATGTCTGCAAAGTTTCCACCTCTCACTCTGACTCAAACCTTCAAGAAACTTCACAAGTAGTGAAAAATCGAAGTAAACTAAACTTTGTAGATTTTTCAAGTACAAATTTGATAATGTGTAAAGGCATGAAAGTAGGAATTTCCACAGTAGGGAAAAGATATTGATTTGGTTCATCATGCAGTGACTGACTGTGTCTTATGGTTCATTATGCAGTGACTGACTGTGTCTTATGGTTCATTATGCAATGACTGACTGTGTCTTATGGTTCATTATGCAATGACTGACTGTGTCTTAGGGTTCATTATGCAGTGACTGACTGTGTCTTATGGTTCATTATGCAGTGACTGACTGTGTCTTAGGGTTCATTATGCAGTGACTGACTATGTCTTATGGTTCATTATGCAGTGACTGACTGTGTCTTAGGGTTCATCATGCAGTGACTGACTGTGTCTTATGGTTCATTATGCAATGACTGACTGTGTCTTAGGGTTCATCATGCAGTGACTGACTGTGTCTTATGGTTCATCATGCAGTGACTGACTGTGTCTTAGGGTTCATCATGCAGTGACTGACTGTGTCTTATGGTTCATCATGCAATGACTGTGTCTTATCTTCTTAGTAAACAAGTCTCTTATCTTCAGGTTTCCTGGGAAGATAATCAGGTGAAGAAAGACGGTCGTGAGGAGGAGACTTACGAGCATTCAGAGGATCCAAGAGGCATCTCGTACACCACCTTAGGATCCAGGAGTCATCCCCTTCACCTCAGGTCTGTTGGGTATGAATCTATCTCTCTCTCTCTGGATGGAAAGTCTGCTCGCTTGTCCCCTATTGCTTGTCCCTTCCAGGTGGTTTACATTTGTGGAGCTGTGAGTCATCATCTCTGACCTACTTGAACATCTGTCCTTTCTCTCTCTGGCTCTGTAGCCAGACCAACTCGATTGGACCTGGGGTCTATGTGGTCTGTGTATTTATGAAACTCTTGGTAGCTCTCAGGCCTCTGACGGAAGGTGAGACCTGTCTCTGTTGGTTCGTGACGTGGATAACTCCCTGTCTATCTGGTCTGTGACGGAGGATGACCCTTGTCTCTCAGGCATGTGACGGAAGATGACCTCGTTTCTCTAGCCTGTGACAAGAGTTGACCTCTGTCTCGATGGCCTGTAACGGGGTGGCCTCTGTCTCACAGGTCTGTGACGGAGGATGACCCTGTCTCTCTGGCTTGTGACGTGAGTTGACCTGTCTCACTGGCCTGTGACGAAGGATGGCCCTGTCTCTCTGGCTTGTGACTTGAGTTGACCTCTGTCTCACTGGCCTGTGACGGAGGATGACCCTGTCTCTCTGGCCTGTGACGGGGATGTCCTGTCTCTTTGGCCTTTGACGAAGGATGGTCTCTGTCTCCCTGGCTTGTGACGAGGATGAACCCCGTCTATGTGGCCTCTGACGGAGGATGACCTCTGGCCTGTGACGGAGGATGACCTCTGTCTCACTGGCCTTTGACGGAGGATGACCCTGTCTCTCTGGCCGGCGACGGGGGTGTCCTCTGTCTCTTTGGCTTGTGACGAGGATGTCCTCTGTCTCACTGGCATGTTACGGAGGATGACCTCTGTCTCTCTGGCCTGTGACGTGGTTTGACCTCTGTCTCGCTGGCCTGTGATGGAGAATGACCCCGTCTCTCTAGCCCGTGATTGGGTTGACTTCTGTCTCGCTGGCCTCTGACGAAGGAAGGCTCATGTTTCTCTGGCTTGTGAGGTGGACGAACCTCTGTCCCTCTGGCCCTTACCGTCTGGTTGTCGACTGGAGGACTGGAGACAGTGTGACATGAGCGTAGGAGGGGGTGTTACCCTGCTGGAAGGAGACACCTGGCTCCTCCTCCTCCTCAATACATCCCCAGCCACAGCCACATTCCTCAAGGTGATGCAATTACTGTAATTTCTAGATTATGACAACTTCTTCACAGTTTTTACAAGGAGATTTACCACATATTTTGATTCCTGGTGTTTTCTATACAAACGTTGACACTCTCCACCATCCTTAGCATGACGTGTTCACTGTTTATTGTAGGGAGACAAATGTACATTCATGTTGTTGCCCCATCTCTAAACTCTGTGTATACTATGTCTTCATATATGTACGTTTATATAGATGTATATACGTAGGTTACATATGGTAACCCTTCTTTCTTGCATCACTCTTAAACCTTTAATGATCAATCCTCGATGTGCTCCTTGACATACCTCTCCAAATTACTTTACATTACTTTTATGTCTGTTGTCATTACTTTAATCCCGACTTCCTTCGCTCCAGGAACTCGTAATACACACCACCAATCTTATCGTCCTTCACAGTTCAACCTTCCCCTGGCCTCAGTCCCCACCTTTTTGCAGGAACATTGCGACGCGTGTAGTACACTCTTGACCCTCACGTCTTAACTGGTAGTGCGTGCAAGCGTGCTTGTCTGTGTCTGTCTATCATCAGGCGTCTGATACGGAGATTAAGATGCGTGTGCGAGATGGGTAGATAGGGAGAAATACAACCCCAGGCACGACCTTGTATTTCGACACCCTCCCTCCTCCCACTACCTCGCGAAAATAATTCACCCCAACGTCTGTGTAAAAATGAGCAGTCTCACGTCTTTGATAATGAGTGGGAGGTAGAGGTAATGTGGAGTGTTTGGGGTAGCCTCCGTACATCCTCAACCCAGGGTGTCCTATCGAGTCTATTGTGAGGAGCACAACAGATTGATAGATCATCTCAACAGGAGTGGATCTACCTCAAGGGCTATAGATGAAGAGGTTGCCTTCGGTAGTCAGGATCTAATGGTGTTTAGCTTGTAGGAAGAGAGTCTTAACTGCTAGTTATTTGGCCTTGAATTGATCTCTTGAATGTATACGTATATGTATTCATACATATATATTTTAGCGCTCATTGAACTTTAGAGGAACGTAATGTAGCACTTTACTGGGGAAAGATTTGGAATGAAAGATGAACGCATTGTGCATTAAGGGAATACACTAAATGAGCATCAGTAGGGTGGCGAGAATAAGCAGCTTAAGCCTTAAACTTTTTCCTTTGATGAATTATTTTGATATTTTTAGGAGGATGAAAGTTCCTATTGTGCTTCTCTCTCTCTCTCTTTTTTACTGTTCATCATATCATTGTCTCATTATTGTTACTGCTACGGTTGTGAGTAGTTGATAGAAGAGCAGATGAACACTCAAACATCTTCACTGCATAATCTCACATTAAACTTTGAATTCTTGTTCCCAAAGTATTGTGAAGGAGACATGGAAAAGGCACGAAAGTTTCAAGTACATTTATTTACAGAATATTAAGACCATATGTTAAGAAACCTCTGTAATGTATTTAACATGTTTTATGATTAATCTTTCAAGCATTCGTTATCATGAAGCATACAAGAAATAGATGTGGCATTGAGATCAGTTTTAATCTTTTGTTCACTGACCAAAAGACAATTCAGACCTCAAAAAGAGGACATGTTCTTTAAGTAAAGATAACATTTGATTCATTTTCATAAAATTCTTAATGGCTTTTTTTCCACTAGATTGAAATTTTATTTACAAAATAATCTTTAGAAAACTAAAAACATTTAGATAATTGAGATATTATCTTAAGACCATACTTGTTTTTACTGAATGTATGACTCTTGTTTTAACAGTTGCATAACATATTTTTGATCAGTTTAGATTTGGTGCCAATTAAACTGTGTTTTCTCTTGCCTTGGGTCTTTGAGCTGTTTTGATTATGTATTAGTTAACATATATGTATTCCAGATATTTTGTCTCAAGAGCAGTTTAGATTGCATAACAATGAAACAAAGCTGTATTCTATTACATTATGAGTCTTAGACAAAACATTTAGTTTGTAACAATACAGCTTTACAGTATATTTTCTGAATTTAGACTTAACATTTGTATTATTGTTGAACATCATACCTAAGCACGAGCATGATAGAAAACCAATTGAGTATCTAAACAGTACTGGAACTCTACTCCCAAAGTCTTCAACAAGATGGAGTATTGAATTTTAAGTTAATGAAACTAAAGATGGTCGCCTTATAGAGCCATTACTGACAGAGGGTCGATCAGGTGTTTTAAGACGAACTGAAAAGAAAACCATCAAGGACTTCTTTTCAGCTGGGGACATAGAACACCAAATTCATTCATCGTCTCATGTTCTTCTATCATGCCCGTGGTTGGGGAACAATTATGCATATGTACAGATATTGTAGCAAGTCTGGCAGAAGCGGGGAATATACACTGGAGCATGACGAACGATTGAAGGGTGTTGAGATGATTCTTGACGTCTTCTTGGCGATGGTCCTGTGAGCTGAGGGGGTTTAGTAAATGGGGTAAAAAGATGTACAAGGGAGAGGGGGCCAGAGATCAGATGGAAGCTAAAGTCGAGGTGGTGTCTGGTATATGAAGCGAGATGTTAGTTGAGGACTGACTGTATTTTGTCGTAGTAAGGAAGAGAAAATCAAGATGAAAATGGTGTGAGGTAAAGAAAGGAGAAAGAAGGAAAGGAATGAAAAGAATAGAAAGGAGAGAAAAAAAGGTAGGAAATGACATAGAAAGGGTAAACAGGAGAAAGTTAAGGAAATAGGTCCGAGAGAGAAAAAAACGGGACGTAAGAAAAAGCCAAAGGAAGGGAAGTAGAGTATTTGAAATTAGAATCGAGAGAGAGAGAGAGAGAGAGAGAGAGAGAGAGAGAGAGAGAGAGAGAGAGAGAGAGAGGATATGCAGATTAAGAGGGAAGGGAGATCAAAAGTGGAAGGGTGAGAATGAGTTGGAGATTAGGAGTAAGGAGGAGATAGGGATTTAGAAAGAGGATTGGAATGGGAAAGAAACTGGGAATGAAGGAATTATCAGGGATGGAAGGGAGTCTAGAAGTGTGAGGAGGAGATAGAGAGCAAGTGAGGGAGATTGACTGTGGGAGGGAAAGAGGTTGGAAGGGAAATATACTGACAGGTAGAGGAGAGGGAAGAGACCTAGGGAGGAGAGGAGACAGTGAGGCTGAGGGAGAAGTTCAGACTCGTGCTGAGGGAGATTCAGATGGAGGCCAAGTGGAGGGAGGATTGAGGCTGAGGAGAGGAGGTTAAGGCTGAGATAGAGAGGAGAGTAAGGGAGAGAGGGAGATAAACGTTGAGGTCTGTAGGGAGAGAAGATAAAGCCTGAGGTAGGGAGAAGGTTAACGCTGAGACTGCACGGTGACTGAGGCCGAGTGAGTGGGCACAGAGACTTAAGACTGAGACAACATTGAGGCTGAGATTGGGAGAGATTGGGGCTGGGAGTAAGAGGAGATTAGGGTGAGTGATAGGAGATTAGGGGTGGGAGTGAGAAGACACTGAGTTATATAAAGACAAGATATCAAAGCTCAGAGTGAGAGAGGAAATGGATGAAACTGAGGCAGGAAGTGAGACAAGATTGAGGTTGATAATGAGAGAAGACTGAGGCAGGAAGTGGGAAAAGAATGAGACTGATTGTGAGAGGAGATTATGAGTAAGAATGAGAGGATTTTGAGACTGAGAGTGTGAGGGAAATGAGGTTGAGGGGGCAAGGAGATTCAGGCTGGGAGAGAATGGAGAGTGAGACAGAGAATGACTGGAGGGTAAAGTTGAGAATGAGTGGAAAGTGAGGCCAAGAGTGAGTGGAGACTGAGGCTGAGAGTGAGTGGGGATTGAGGACGGTAGTAAGAGAAGATCGAGTCCATGAGTTGAGACTCAGAGCGAGTTGAGACTGAGAGCGAGAGGAGACTGAGAGCGAGAGGAGACTGAGAGCGAGTGGAGACTGAGAGCGAGTGGAGACTGAGAGTGAGTGGAGACTGAGAGTGAGCGGAGACTGAGTGGAGACTGAGGCTGGGAATGAGTGGGGATTGAGGACGGTAGTAAATGAAGATCGAGTCTGTGAGTGAGTGAGTGGGGAATGAAGCTGAGAGTGAGCTGAGAGGCAGATATTGATTGGATAATGAGGCCGAGAGCGAGGACGAGATTGAGTGAAGAGTGCGGAGGAAATTGAGTGCAGAATGAAGTCTAGACGGAGCGTAGATTGAGGCCGTGAGAGAGAGTGAAATCTGAGACCAAGAATGAGTGGAGATCAAGACCGAGAGTGATTGGAAAGTGAAGCCATGTGTGAGTAGAAAGTGAGGCCAGGAGAGAGTAGGGATTGAGGCCGCGAGTGAGTAAAGACTGGCAATTAAGAGTGAGGGGAGAGTGAGGCTGCAGCGAGTGGAAGTTGAAGCGATTCGTGAGTGGAGACAGGTCGAGAATGAGTGGAAATGAGGCCGAGAGCGAGTTGAGAATGGGAGTGGAAACTTAGGACAGTGGGAGAGTGGAAACTGCGGTTGAGACTTGAGTGAATATTGAGTGAAAAATGAAGACAAGAATGACTGGAAATTAAGCCGGATATTGATTGGACATTGAGGCCATTAGTGAGTGGAGAGAACGGCAGATTTTGAGTGGAGGGTGAGGCCTAGAGTGAGTGAAGAGTGAGGGCGGAAGTGAAAGGGAAGATAGACCAAGAATGAGGGGAGAGTGAGGCACAGATTGAGTGGAGAGTGAGGAAGGGATTGAGGGAAGATTAAGGCCAAGAGTGAGAGTAGATCAAGGTCGAGAGTGAGCGCAAGTTGAGGTTGAGATTGAGTGGGGATTAAGGCTGTGATTAAGTAGGTTTTGAGGTCGAGAATGAGGTCGTGAGTGAGTGGAGATTGAGGCCGAGAAGGAACGGAGATTAAGGCCAAGACTGAGTGGAGATTGAGGCCGCGAGAGAGTGGATATTGAGGTCCTTAGTGAGTGGAGACTCAGGCCGAGAGTAAGTGAATAGTGAGTTCGAGACTGAGTGGACAGGGAGGCCGAGAATGGGCAAAGGGTTAGGACAATATTGAGTGCAAAGTGAGAATGAGATTGTGTTGAGACTGAAGCCAAGATCCAGTGAAGACAGACACCAAGATCAATCGGAGGATGAGGATAAGAATGAGTGGAGAGTGAGGCAGAAAGTGAGTGGAGACTGAGACCAAGAATGAGTGGAGAATGAGGTCGAAAGTGGGTAGAGAGTGAGTGGAGACTGAGATTGAGTGGAGAGTGAGGCCGGAAGTAACCTGGAAAGTGAATCTAAGAGGGAGAAGAAATTGAGTCGTAGGCCGGATGGAGACTGGGTCTGAGGGTGAGAGGAGGTTGGGTCTGAGGGTGAGAGGAGTTTGGGTCTGAGGGTGAGAGGAGGTTGGGTCTGAAGGTGAGAGGAGGTTGGGTCTGAGGGTGAGAGGAGGTTGGGTCTGAGGGTGAGAGGAGGTTGGGTCTGAGGGTGAGAGGAGGTTGGGTCTGAGGGTGAGAGGAGGTTGGGTCTGAGGGTAGAGGAGGTTGGGTCTGAGGGTGAGAGGAGGTTGGGTCTGAGGGTGAGAGGAGGTTGGGTCTGAGGGTGAGAGGAGGTTGGGTCTGAGGGTGAGAGGAGGTTGGGTCTGAGGGTGAGAGGAGGTTGGGTCTGAGGGTGAGAGGAGGTTGGGTCTGAGGGTGAGAGGAGGTTGGGTCTGAGGGTGAGAGGAGGTTGGGTCTTGGAGTGAGAGGAGATTTGTTCTGAAGTCGAGAGGAGTTTGAGGCTGAGAGCGAGTGGAGACTGTGGCTGAGAGCTAGTGGAGACTGTGGCTGAGAGCTAGCGGAGACTGTGGCTGAGAGCTAGTGGAGACTGTGGCTGAGAGCTAGTGGAGACTGTGGCTGAGAGCGAGTGGAGACTATGACTGAGAGCGGATGCAGACTGAGGCTGAGGGTAAGTGGAGACTGAGGGCTGATAGTGACTGGAGACTGAGAATAAGTGGAGACTGAGGCTAAGAATGAGTAGAGTCTGAGGCTGAGTGAGTTGAAGCTGAGAGTGAGTAACTGGAGTTTGAGGATAAGAGTGACTAGAAAATAGACTGAGATCAAGTGGAAAATGAGTATGAAAGAAAATGGAGCCTAAGGCTGAGAGTAAATTGAGTGTGAGGACGAAAATGAGGGGAGACTGAGGCAGAGAATGATTGAAGACTGGGGCTGAGAGTGAGCGGAGAGTGAGGATGAGGGGAAGTGAACACTGAGGAAAAAAATGAGCGGACGTTGAAGATTAGTAGGTGAAAACTGAGACTGAGTGAGTGGAGGCAGAAAATGAGTGGACACTAAGGTTGAGAGTGAATGGAGACTAAGATTGAGAATGAGTGGTGACTTAGGCGGAAAGTGAGTGGAGACTAAGGCTGAGAATGAGTGGAGACTAAGGCTGAGAATGAGTGGAGACTAAGGCTGAGAATGAGTGGAGACTAAGGCTGAGAATGAGTGGAGACTAAGGCTGAGAATGAGTGGAGACTAAGGCTGAGAATGAGTGGAGACTAAGGCTGAGAATGAGTGGAGACTAAGGCTGAGAATGAGTGGAGACTAAGGCTGAGAATGAGTGGAGACAAAGGCTGAGAATGAGTGGAGACAAAGGCTGAGAATGAGTGGAGACAAAGGCTGAGAATGAGTGGAGACAAAGGCTGAGAATGAGTGGAGAAGGTAAAGGGGAGTGGAGACAAAGGCTGGAGAATGAGTGGAGACCAAAGGCTGAGAATGAGTGGAGACAAGAGGCTGAGAATGAGTGGAGACAGAGGCTGAGAATGAGTGGAGACAAAGGCTGAGAATGAGTGGAGACAGAGGCTGAGAATGAGTGGAGACAGAGGCTGAGAATGAGTGGAGACAGAGGCTGAGAATGAGTGGAGACAGAGGCTGAGAATGAGTGGAGACAGAGGCTGAGAATGAGTGGAGACAGAGGCTGAGAATGAGTGGAGACAGAGGCTGAGAATGAGTGGAGACAGAGGCTGAGAATGAGTGGAGACAGAGGCTGAGAATGAGTGGAGACAGAGGCTGAGAATGAGTGGAGACAGAGGCTGAGAATGAGTGGAGACAGAGGCTGAGAATGAGTGGAGACAGAGGCTGAGAATGAGTGGAGACAGAGGCTGAGAATGAGTGGAGACAGAGGCTGAGAATGAGTGGAGACAGAGGCTGAGAATGAGTGGAGACAGAGGCTGAGAATGAGTGGAGACAGAGGCTGAGAATGAGTGGAGACAGAGGCTGAGAATGAGTGGAGACAGAGGCTGAGAATGAGTGGAGACAGAGGCTGAGAATGAGTGGAGACAGAGGCTGAGAATGAGTGGAGACAGAGGCTGAGAATGAGTGGAGACAGAGGCTGAGAATGAGTGGAGACAGAGGCTGAGAATGAGTGGAGACAGAGGCTGAGAATGAGTGGAGACAGAGGCTGAGAATGAGTGGAGACAGAGGCTGAGAATGAGTGGAGACAGAGGCTGAGAATGAGTGGAGACAGAGGCTGAGAATGAGTGGAGACAGAGGCTGAGAATGAGTGGAGACAGAGGCTGAGAATGAGTGGAGACAGAGGCTGAGAATGAGTGGAGACAGAGGCTGAGAATGAGTGGAGACAGAGGCTGAGAATGAGTGGAGACAGAGGCTGAGAATGAGTGGAGACAGAGGCTGAGAATGAGTGGAGACAGAGGCTGAGAATGAGTGGAGACAGAGGCTGAGAATGAGTGGAGACAGAGGCTGAGAATGAGTGGAGACAGAGGCTGAGAATGAGTGGAGACAGAGGCTGAGAATGAGTGGAGACAGAGGCTGAGAATGAGTGGAGACAGAGGCTGAGAATGAGTGGAGACAGAGGCTGAGAATGAGTGGAGACAGAGGCTGAGAATGAGTGGAGACAGAGGCTGAGAATGAGTGGAGACAGAGGCTGAGAATGAGTGGAGACA
Organism: Panulirus ornatus; assembly: GCF_036320965.1. NCBI lineage: Eukaryota > Metazoa > Arthropoda > Malacostraca > Decapoda > Palinuridae > Panulirus > Panulirus ornatus. The sequence goes on along the minus strand of NC_092294.1, from coordinate 12,767,194 downwards.
GAGGCTGAGAATGAGTGGAGACAGAGGCTGAGAATGAGTGGAGACAGAGGCTGAGAATGAGTGGAGACAGAGGCTGAGAATGAGTGGAGACAGAGGCTGAGAATGAGTGGAGACAGAGGCTGAGAATGAGTGGAGACAGAGGCTGAGAATGAGTGGAGACAGAGGCTGAGAATGAGTGGAGACAGAGGCTGAGAATGAGTGGAGACAGAGGCTGAGAATGAGTGGAGACAGAGGCTGAGAATGAGTGGAGACAGAGGCTGAGAATGAGTGGAGACAGAGGCTGAGAATGAGTGGAGACAGAGGCTGAGAATGAGTGGAGACAGAGGCTGAGAATGAGTGGAGACAGAGGCTGAGAATGAGTGGAGACAGAGGCTGAGAATGAGTGGAGACAGAGGCTGAGAATGAGTGGAGACAGAGGCTGAGAATGAGTGGAGACAGAGGCTGAGAATGAGTGGAGACAGAGGCTGAGAATGAGTGGAGACAGAGGCTGAGAATGAGTGGAGACAGAGGCTGAGAATGAGTGGAGACAGAGGCTGAGAATGAGTGGAGACAGAGGCTGAGAATGAGTGGAGACAGAGGCTGAGAATGAGTGGAGACAGAGGCTGAGAATGAGTGGAGACAGAGGCTGAGAATGAGTGGAGACAGAGGCTGAGAATGAGTGGAGACAGAGGCTGAGAATGAGTGGAGACAGAGGCTGAGAATGAGTGGAGACAGAGGCTGAGAATGAGTGGAGACAGAGGCTGAGAATGAGTGGAGACAGAGGCTGAGAATGAGTGGAGACAGAGGCTGAGAATGAGTGGAGACAGAGGCTGAGAATGAGTGGAGACAGAGGCTGAGAATGAGTGGAGACAGAGGCTGAGAATGAGTGGAGACAGAGGCTGAGAATGAGTGGAGACAGAGGCTGAGAATGAGTGGAGACAGAGGCTGAGAATGAGTGGAGACAGAGGCTGAGAATGAGTGGAGACAGAGGCTGAGAATGAGTGGAGACAGAGGCTGAGAATGAGTGGAGACAGAGGCTGAGAATGAGTGGAGACAGAGGCTGAGAATGAGTGGAGACAGAGGCTGAGAATGAGTGGAGACAGAGGCTGAGAATGAGTGGAGACAGAGGCTGAGAATGAGTGGAGACAGAGGCTGAGAATGAGTGGAGACAGAGGCTGAGAATGAGTGGAGACAGAGGCTGAGAATGAGTGGAGACAGAGGCTGAGAATGAGTGAGACAGAGGCTGAGAATGAGTGGAGACAGAGGCTGAGAATGAGTGGAGACAGAGGCTGAGAATGAGTGGAGACAGAGGCTGAGAATGAGTGGAGACAGAGGCTGAGAATGAGTGGAGACAGAGGCTGAGAATGAGTGGAGACAGAGGCTGAGAATGAGTGGAGACAGAGGCTGAGAATGAGTGGAGACAGAGGCTGAGAATGAGTGGAGACAGAGGCTGAGAATGAGTGGAGACAGAGGCTGAGAATGAGTGGAGACAGAGGCTGAGAATGAGTGGAGACAGAGGCTGAGAATGAGTGGAGACAGAGGCTGAGAATGAGTGGAGACAGAGGCTGAGAATGAGTGGAGACAGAGGCTGAGAATGAGTGGAGACAGAGGCTGAGAATGAGTGGAGACAGAGGCTGAGAATGAGTGGAGACAGAGGCTGAGAATGAGTGGAGACAGAGGCTGAGAATGAGTGGAGACAGAGGCTGAGAATGAGTGGAGACAGAGGCTGAGAATGAGTGGAGACAGAGGCTGAGAATGAGTGGAGACAGAGGCTGAGAATGAGTGGAGACAGAGGCTGAGAATGAGTGGAGACAGAGGCTGAGAATGAGTGGAGACAGAGGCTGAGAATGAGTGGAGACAGAGGCTGAGAATGAGTGGAGACAGAGGCTGAGAATGAGTGGAGACAGAGGCTGAGAATGAGTGGAGACAGAGGCTGAGAATGAGTGGAGACAGAGGCTGAGAATGAGTGGAGACAGAGGCTGAGAATGAGTGGAGACAGAGGCTGAGAATGAGTGGAGACAGAGGCTGAGAATGAGTGGAGACAGAGGCTGAGAATGAGTGGAGACAGAGGCTGAGAATGAGTGGAGACAGAGGCTGAGAATGAGTGGAGACAGAGGCTGAGAATGAGTGGAGACAGAGGCTGAGAATGAGTGGAGACAGAGGCTGAGAATGAGTGGAGACAGAGGCTGAGAATGAGTGGAGACAGAGGCTGAGAATGAGTGGAGACAGAGGCTGAGAATGAGTGGAGACAGAGGCTGAGAATGAGTGGAGACAGAGGCTGAGAATGAGTGGAGACAGAGGCTGAGAATGAGTGGAGACAGAGGCTGAGAATGAGTGGAGACAGAGGCTGAGAATGAGTGGAGACAGAGGCTGAGAATGAGTGGAGACAGAGGCTGAGAATGAGTGGAGACAGAGGCTGAGAATGAGTGGAGACAGAGGCTGAGAATGAGTGGAGACAGAGGCTGAGAATGAGTGGAGACAGAGGCTGAGAATGAGTGGAGACAGAGGCTGAGAATGAGTGGAGACAGAGGCTGAGAATGAGTGGAGACAGAGGCTGAGAATGAGTGGAGACAGAGGCTGAGAATGAGTGGAGACAGAGGCTGAGAATGAGTGGAGACAGAGGCTGAGAATGAGTGGAGACAGAGGCTGAGAATGAGTGGAGACAGAGGCTGAGAATGAGTGGAGACAGAGGCTGAGAATGAGTGGAGACAGAGGCTGAGAATGAGTGGAGACAGAGGCTGAGAATGAGTGGAGACAGAGGCTGAGAATGAGTGGAGACAGAGGCTGAGAATGAGTGGAGACAGAGGCTGAGAATGAGTGGAGACAGAGGCTGAGAATGAGTGGAGACAGAGGCTGAGAATGAGTGGAGACAGAGGCTGAGAATGAGTGGAGACAGAGGCTGAGAATGAGTGGAGACAGAGGCTGAGAATGAGTGGAGACAGAGGCTGAGAATGAGTGGAGACAGAGGCTGAGAATGAGTGGAGACAGAGGCTGAGAATGAGTGGAGACAGAGGCTGAGAATGAGTGGAGACAGAGGCTGAGAATGAGTGGAGACAGAGGCTGAGAATGAGTGGAGACAGAGGCTGAGAATGAGTGGAGACAGAGGCTGAGAATGAGTGGAGACAGAGGCTGAGAATGAGTGGAGACAGAGGCTGAGAATGAGTGGAGACAGAGGCTGAGAATGAGTGGAGACAGAGGCTGAGAATGAGTGGAGACAGAGGCTGAGAATGAGTGGAGACAGAGGCTGAGAATGAGTGGAGACAGAGGCTGAGAATGAGTGGAGACAGAGGCTGAGAATGAGTGGAGACAGAGGCTGAGAATGAGTGGAGACAGAGGCTGAGAATGAGTGGAGACAGAGTCTGAGAATGAGTGGAGACAGAGGCTGAGAATGAGTGGAGACAGAGGCTGGGAATGAGTGAAGAAAGAGGCTGGGAATGAGTGGAGAATGAGTGCTGAGAGTGAGTGTAGGCTGAGAGTGAGTGGCGACTGAGGGCAGAGAGTGAGTGGCGACTGAGGACTGAGAGTGAGTGGGGACTGAGGGCTGAGAGTAAGTGGAGAAGAATATTGCGATTGAGTGGTGATTGATATTGAGAGTGAGTGGGGACTGAGGCTGAGAGTGAGTGGGAACTGAGGCTGAGAGTGAATAGAGACTGAGAGTGAGCGAGGACTGAGAGTGAAAGTGAGTGGAGCCTGAGAATCAGGGGAAATTGAGGCAGAGGGTGAGGGTGGAGAGAGGCTCAGAGTGACTGGTGCCTGAGGCTGGGAGTGAGTGGAGACTGAGGCTGGAAATAAGCAGAGACGAGGCTGAGAGTGGGAGGAGACTAAGGTTTTGAGTGAAAGGAAACTGATATTGAGTGAAAGATGAGGCTGAGAAGATGAGATTTTGCCTGAGGACTGAGTGGAAAGTGAAAGGGAATAAGGTTGAGGCTGAGTAGAGACAGGCTGAGTGGAGACTGAGGCTGAGAATGAATGGAGACTGAAAGTGAGAGGAGGTTGAGAATCGGGGGAAATTGAGGCGGAGGGTGAGGGGAGAGTGAGGTTGAGAGTGAGTGGAGACTGAAGCTGGAAGGGAGTGGAGACTGAGGCTGGAAGGGAGTGGAGACTGAGGCTGGAAGGGAGTGGAGACTAAGGCTGGAAGGGAGTGGAGACTAAGGCTGGAAGGGAGTGGAGACTAAGGCTGGAAGGGAGTGGAGACTAAGGCTGGAAGGGAGTGGAGACTAAGGCTGGAAGGGAGTGGAGACTAAGGCTGGAAGGGAGTGGAGACTAAGGCTGGAAGGGAGTGGAGACTAAGGCTGGAAGGGAGTGGAGACTAAGGCTGGAAGGGAGTGGAGACTAAGGCTGGAAGGGAGTGGAGACTAAGGCTGGAAGGGAGTGGAGACTAAGGCTGAGAGTGAGTGGAGACTAAGGCTGAGAGTGAGTGGAGACTAAGGCTGGAAGGGAGTGGAGACTAAGGCTGAGAGTGAGTGGAGACTAAGGCTGAGAGTGAGTGGAGACTAAGGCTGAGAGTGAGTGGAGACTAAGGCTGAGAGTGAGTGGAGACTAAGGCTGAGAGTGAGTGGAGACTAAGGCTGAGAGTGAGTGGAGACTAAGGCTGAGAGTGAGTGGAGACTAAGGCTGAGAGTGAGTGGAGACTAAGGCTGAGAGTGAGTGGAGACTAAGGCTGAGAGTGAGTGGAGACTAAGGCTGAGAGTGAGTGGAGACTAAGGCTGAGAGTGAGTGGAGACTAAGGCTGAGAGTGAGTGGAGACTAAGGCTGAGAGTGATTGGAGATGGGGCTGAGAATAAGTGGAAACTGTGGCTGAGAGTGAGTGTAGATTGGGGTTGGGAATGAGTGAAGACTGAGGCAAAAGTGAGTGGAAACTCTAGGATGAGGGTGTAAGGAGACAGAGTATGTGAATGATAGGATGAGGTTAATAGTAGAGAGAGGAATGAGACTCATTGAGAAGATGTTTAGGAAGAGAATAAGGTTAATGAGGCGGAGAGAGAGGAAATTATAAGTCGACCTGAGGTAAGACTGAGGTCGAGAGTGGGTGGACGTTGTAGCTGAGAGTGAGTGGGGTACTGAGGATGAGAGTGAAAGGGGATTTAGCTTGAGATTGAGTGGAGACTGGGGTTGAGTGAGAGCAGATTGAAGCCGAGAGAGAAAGAAAAATTACGTATGAGAGTAAGAGGAATTTCAGCCTTAGAGTGAGGGGATATTGGGGCGAACAACGTGAGGAGATTGAGAAAGAAAGTGAGAGGAGATTGTGCCTGAAAGTGAGAGGAGATTGTGCCTGAAAGTGAGAGGAGATTGTGCCTGAAAGTGAGAGGAGATTGTGCCTGAAAGTGAGAGGAGATTATGGCTAAAAGTGAGAGGAGATTGAGGCTAAAAGTGAGAGGAGATTGAGGCTGAAAGTGAGAGGAGATTGAGGCTGGAAGTGAGAGGAGATTGTGCCTGGAAGTGAGAGGAGATTGAGGCTGAAAGTGAGAGGAGATTGTGCCTGAAAGTGAGAGGAGATTGAGGCTAAAAGTGAGAGAGATTGTGCCTGAAAGTGAGAGGAGATTAAGGCTAAAAGTGAGAGGAGATTAAGGCTAAAAGTGAGAGGAGATTGAGGCTAAAAGTGAGAGGAGATTGAGGCTGAGAGAGAGGTTATGAGGCCAACTGAGTGGATACCTTTGCTGAGGGTGAGAGGATGTTGAGGATAGGGATGGAGTAAGAGGAGGATAGGGATGGAATAGGAGGAGGATAGGGATGGAGTAAGAAGAAGATAGGGATGGAATAGGAAGAGGATAGGGATGGAGCAAGAAGAAGATAGGATGGAATAACAAGAGGATAGGGATGGAGTAGGAAGAGAATGAGGATGGAATAGGAAGAGGATAGAGGTGGAGTGGGAGGAAGGTAGGGATGGAATAGGAAGAGGATAAGGATGGATTAGGAAGAGGATGGGGATTGAATAGGAAGAGGATAAGGATGGATTAGGAAGAGGATAGGGAAGGAATAGGAAGAGGATAGAGATGGAGTAGGAAGAGGATGGGGATAGAGATGGAGTAGGAAGAGGATGGGGTGGAGTAGAAGATAGAGATGGAGACGGAAGAGGATAGGGATGGAGACGGAAGAGGATACGGATGGATTAGGATGTGGGGTGGGGATGGAGTAGGATGATGATGGGGATGAGCTAGGATGAGGGTGGGGATGGAGTAGGAGGAGGGTGGAAAGAGAATAGGAAGAGGCTGGGGATAGAATAGGAAGAGGTTGGGGATGGAGAAGGAAGGGGCTTGTGTGAGAGAAAAGGGAGGCTTGGGGATAGATTAGGAACGAGTTGGTGACAAATTACGAAGGGACGGATGACAGAACAGCAGAAGGCTAGGATGCATCAGGCATAAATCTCTGGGTAGAACAGGCAAGAAGCGTGGGATAGAACGTGGAAGAAGCGTGGGATAGAACATGGAAGAAGCGTGGGATAGAACAAGGAAGAGGCTTAGGATAGAACTGGCAATTAGTTGGGAATAGAACTGGCAAAACGCTAAGGATAGAACGGGCAAGTGAATGGTGACAGAACAGGCAAGGAATTAGGGATAGAAAGGTCAAGGATATGGGGATAGAAAAGGCAAGGAGCTGGGGGTAGAAAAGTTAAGGTGCTGGGACAGAAAAGGCAAGGATCCGGGGAGAGAAATGGCAAGAAGCTTGGGACAAAAAAGGCAAGGAACTGGGGATAGGAATGGTAAGGAGCTGGGGATAGGAATGGTAAGGAGCTAGGGATAGGAATGGTAAGGAGCTGGGGATAGAAATGGGATGGAGCTGGGGATAGAAAAGGCAAGAATTTGGGGACAGAAAATGCAAGAATCTGGAGACACGAAAAGGCAAGGAGCTGGGGACAGAAAAGGCAAGGAGCTGGGGACAGAAAAGGCAAGGAGCTGAGGACAGAAAAGGCAAGGAGCTGAGGACAGGAAAGTCAGGGAGCAAGGAATTAAAAAGTAAGGAACTGGGGACAGAAAGGGTAAGGAGCTGTGGATAGAAAAAGGCAAGAAGCTGGGGATAGAAAAGGCAAGGACCTTGGTAGAGAAAAGTCCAGGAGCTGGGGATAGAAAAAGGCAAGAAGCTGGGATAGAAAAGGCAAGGACCTGGGTAGAGAAAAGTCCAGGAGCTGGGGATAGAAAAGGCAAGGAGCTGGGGGTAGAACGATAAGGAGCTGGGGATAAAAAAAAAAAAAGGCTAGGAGCTGAGAATAGAAAACGCAAGGACCTGGGGATAGAAAAGGCAAGGAGCTCGGGATAGGAATGGTTAGGAACTGGGAATAGAAAAGGCCAGAAGCTGCGGAGAGAAGAGGCCAGAGATGGTGATAGAAAAGGCTATGAACTGGGGATAGAAGAGGAAAGGAGCAGTGGACAGAAGAGGCAAGGACTTAGGGTTAGAAAAGGCAAGGACTTGGGGACAGAAAAGGCCAGGGGCTGGGGATAGAAAAGGCCAAGAGCTGGGGATAGAAAAAGTAAGGAACTGAGATAGAAAGGGCAAGGAGCTGGGGATAGAAAAGGTGAGGGACTGGAGATACAAAAAAGCCAGGAGCTGGGAATAGAAAAGGCAAGGAACTGGGATACAGAAGGTAAAGAGCTTGGGATAGAAAAGGCAAGGAGCTGGGATAAAAAAGGCAAGTAGCTGGGGATAGAAAAGGCAAGGAACTGAGGACAGAAAAGGCAAGGCATTGGGGACAGGAAAGGCAAGGAACTGGGGAGAGAAAAGGCCAGAGGCTGAGGATATAAAAGGTAAGGTTCTGAGGACAGAAAAAACAAGGAACTGGGGGGCAGAAAAGGCCAAGAGCTGGAGATAGGAAAGACAAGGAATTGGGACAGAAAAGGCAAGGAGCTGGGAGTAGAAAAGGTAAGGAGCTGGGGATAAAAAAAAAGGCTAAGAGCTGGGGACAAAAAATGTCAGGAAGTGGGAATGGAAAAGCCTAGGAGCTGGGGATAGAAAAGGCTAGGAGCTGAGAATAGAAAACGCAAGAACCTGGGGATAGAAAAGGCAAGGGGCTCGGGACAGATATGGTAAGGAACTGGGGATAGAAAAGCCAGAGGCTGTGGAAGGAAAGGCCAGAGATGATGATAGAAAAGGCTATGAGCTGGGGATAGAAGAGGAAAGGAGCAGTGGACAGAAGAGGCAAGGACTTCGGGTTAGAAAAGGCAAGGACTTTGGGACAGAAAAGGCCAGGGGCTGAGGATAGAAAAGGCCAAGAGCTGGGGATAGAAAAAGTAAGGAACTGAAGAAAGAAAAGGCAAGGAGCTGGGGATAGAAAAGGTAAGGGACTGGTGATACAAAAAGGCCATTAGCTGGGAATAGAAAAGGCAAGGAAATGGGATACAGGAAGTAAAGAGCTTGGGATAGAAAAGGCGGAGCCGGGATAAAAAAGGCAAGTAGCTGGGGATAGGAAAGGCAAGGAGCAGGGGACAGAAAAGGCAAGGAACTGGGGAGAGAAAAGGCAAGGAACTGGGGACAGAAAAGGCAAGGAATTGAGGACAGGAAAGGCAAGGAGCTGGGGACAGGAAAGGCAAGGAGCTGGGGACAGGAAAGGCAAGGAGCTGGGGACAGGAAAGGCAAGGAGCTGGGGACAGGAAAGGCAAGGAGCTGGGGACAGGAAAGGCAAGGAGCTGGGGACAGAAAAGGCAAGGAGCTGGGGACAGAAAAGGCAAGGAGCTGGGGACAGAAAAGGCAAGGAGCTGGGGACAGAAAAGGCAAGGAACTGGGGACAGAAAAGGCAAGGAACTGGGGACAGAAAAGGCAAGGAACTGGGGACAGAAAAGGCAAGGAACTGGGGACAGAAAAGGCAAGGAACTGGGGACAGAAAAGGCAAGGAACTGGGGACAGAAAAGGCAAGGCACTGGGGACAGGAAGGCAAGGAACTGGGGAGAGAAAAGGCCAGAGGCTGAGGATAGAAAAGGTAAGGCTATGAGGACAGAAAAAATTAGGAGCTAGGGACAGAAAAGGGCCAGGAGATGGAGATGGCCAAGAGCTGGGGATAGAAATGCTAAGGAACTAGAGATAAAAAATCAAGAAGCTGGGGATAGAAAAAGGCAAGAAGCTGGAGATGGGAAAGGCAAGGACCTGGAGATAGGAAAGGCAAGGAGCTGATGATAGAAAAACCCAGGAGCTAAGGACAGAAAAGGTCTGCACCTGGGGATAGAAAAGGCCAGGAGCTGGGGATAGAAAAGACAAGACGCTGGGGATAGAAAAAGCAAGGATAGAAAAGGAAAGTTGGGAATAGCCAAGGGGATGATCAAGGAATAGAAGAGAGAGAACTTGGAGACAGAACGGGCAAGAGGCTAGAGATAGAATGGGCAAGAGGCTAGAGACAGAATGGGCAAGAGGCTAGAGATAGAATGGGCAAGAGGCTAGAAATAGAATAGGCAAAAGGCTAAAGACAGAATGGGCAAGAGGCTAGAGATAAAATAGGCAAGAAGTTAAGGATAGAGCATCCTAGAGACTAGGGCTAGAAAAGGAGGGGATCTGGGAACGGAAGGGGGAAAGGATGGGGGATAGATAGGACTGAAGCTAGGGATAGTTCAGGATGAGGTTGAGGATAAATTAGTAAGAGGCTAGGAAGAAAATGGGGCTAGGTTGAATGATCAGGGAAAGGCTAGGATAGATCTGGGGATGGCTAGGATACACCATAGTGTTGTTGGGGATCAATATGGCTGCGGATATATTAAGGAGAGGCTAGGAATAGAACAGAAAGAAAGCTTAGGATAGAACAAAGGGACGCTGGAAAGGATAGGATGGTGCTGAGGATAGACAAGAAACAGGCTAGGAATGACTGTGGACGAGGTTGGGATAGGTGATCTAGGATTGAATAAGAAGAGGTTAAGGACGGATCAAAACAAGGTTATGGATGGATTAGGATAAGGTAAGGAATAGACAAGGGTAATAAAGCTAGAGAGAAAATAGGAAAAACTTTGGGATAGAACATGTGAAAGCAAGGGATAGTTGAGATTGAGGTAAGTGAAAGCCGTGAACAAAGCTGTGGATAGATCAGGGTTAAGCTGAGCATATGAGGGCGAAGGATTGAATTAGATAGAGACTGGGATAGGAAAAAAGGATAATAGGGAAGGATGAGGAGGAGGATGGGATAGATCAGAACAAGGATGGGGATAGATCAGGAGGAAGATGGGGATGCATAAGGACGGGGCTCGGGACATCTCAGGGTGCTGCTGGGATAGATGAGGTTAGACTAGGGATACATCAAGATAAAGTTAGGGATAGATCTGAAAGAGGCTGGGGATAGAGTAGGAAGAGGTTAGGGAAGGATCAGGACGAGGCTAGAGATGGATCAGGACAAAATTGGAGATAGATCAAGGACTGTGGGTAGATCAGGACGAGGCTGGGGATAGATCAGGACAAGGTTGGGGATAGATGATGAAGGAACAGGGGTTAGGTCAAGACAGGGCTGGGTATTGGTCACAATGAGTCTGAGAATGGAATCGGGACAGGGACTGGAATAGAATATAAAGTTGTAAAGGATAGAAGCAGCAGAAGAATAGGGTATTAAGAAGAGAGCAGCATTAGGCTAGGGTCAGATATGGTTAGGTTAGGGAATAAGACAGAACATGACTAAGGATAGAACTAAGGCTAGGAACAGAGGGGTAAAAAGCTAGGGATAGAAAATGATGAGACAAAACAGACTATATGAGTGTAGGAATAGGATAGGAAGAGGTAGAGGATAGAACAGAAAGGTAGGGACGGAACGGGTAAAGAAGTAGGATAGAAGAGAAGGTTAGGAAACGAGTCTAAGAATAGAGAAAAGGAAGTTGAAGAAGCAGGGAATAGAGATGGATGAGGCTAAAGAAAGAATGAGAAGCAGCTAAAAAGAATGCATAGAAATGAAAGAAGGAAACGATAAAAGCACGAAAAAAAGGTTTGAAGTCTTGGAACTGCAGTTAATACAGATGTATTAGCAACAAGAAAATGAAAAGGGAATTACGTAGAAATGTGGAGATAAGAAAAGGTAAAGAAAGGGTGAAACTAGAAGTTACAGAGATGAGATGTGGGATGAAAACAGAAACAGAAGGTAGAGAGAACTGAAAATAAAGTAATGTGAGAGGGTCATGATGAAGGATGACTGTACAGGTAGTGTTTGTAAGTGTGTGTACTGGGGATTTTCTTCGACAGGGTCATGCAACAGAACAGAACATGATGGTATGTGGTGTGTGTTAGGTTAGTTGGTACTCCAGGCTGTAGGGAAAGGTTCGCCAAGTGATAATGTGGCTTTTTACGTGGCCATGGCACAGGGGTGGGTGAAGACATGATAAGTTTGACACGTTTTATGATATGTTGGAAACTAAGGAATGAGTGAGATAATGGGGGTTGATATAGATGGAAATACGAGGAAATTGAAATTGGGATACTCAGGGGCCATAAAGATATAAGGATGTGTCAGAAAAGAAGGTTAGAAATTCAGATTGAGGTTGCAGAATGGAAAAAAAAAAGATAGGCAGACAATTGAGAGGCGAAGTGGTTGCATAAGTTATCCAAGTAAGTCATACAGTCGAAAGCAAAATTAACACTCTGTCATGAAAGATGGAAAACAAAGGTTTTGAAAACATAATAATTGATTACAAGGTATATAGGGCTAGAGGTCAAAAGGTTAAAAGGGAAGATGTATTGTACATGATGACAGCAAAACAAGTGATGAAATAAGACATAAAATTGGATGATATTAAAAAACACGTGCATGGTTATCAGCATTCACATGCGTACAAGTGAGAAAATCTACTGCTTGAATATAGAAATCCACAAGGCTAGATACTCGAAACTAAATAGCTGGATTAGAATCCACATGCTTGGATATTAGAATCCACATACTTAGATACTAGGGACCTCATGCATGATTACTAGAAACGCCCTTAGATATCATGCACCACATGCCTTGCTGTAGACTGAAAACCAATTATCTATTGCTAGAAAACAGTAGATGAAGATAAGTTATCAGTTTGAGATAGGCAAGCAAGTGCTTGGAGATTGGAAGTCAATTGGTGGGAATAGAAGGCTAAGTGGAATGGATAGGAGGCCAAGTGGTGGAAGAAAGGTGATCAAGTACTGGGGACAGGAGAGCAAACCATAGGAGATAGGAGACCAAGTGGTGGGGATAGGAGACCAAGTGGGGATAGGTGACCAAGTGATGGGGGACAAGAGACCAAGTGGTTGGGGATAGGAGACCAAGTGATGGGGAGGATAGGATACAAAGTAGTAGAGATAAGAGACTAAGTTGTTCGGGATAGGAGACCAAGTGGTGGTAGGATAGGGAACAAAGTAGTAGGGATAGGAGATTAAGTTGTTGGGGATAGAAGACCAAGTGATGGGGTAAAGGAGACCAAGTTGCTGGGATAGGAGACTAAGAAGTGGGGGACAGGGGATCAAGTGTTTGGGGATAGGAGATCAAGTAGAGAGGGACAGGAGATCAAGTAGAGAGGGACAGGAGAGGCCAAGTAGTGGAGATAGAACTATTGGATATAGGAGACCAAGAAGTGTACCTCTGGAGATCTACAAGTGTGATAAGATGAAATTGATGGGGACAGGGAAGAAGTTCTGAGGATCAAAGGCGAGGAAGTAATCAATATATGATTAAGTCGATGATGACAGAGAATCAAGTGTATTAAAACAAAGGAACTGGGTGACAGGAATTGCCAAGGAGCTTGAAGAGAAATATTATGTTTTTCTCTGAAAAAAGCTACGAAAAAAAGCAACGGGATTTACAAAATTGCCCAAGGATAAAACTGATAGAATGTGTAATAAGAATGCAAGGTATAATGACAGGTCATACGTCGTCCGGGGCTCATGCTGTGAACGTAAGTTAAAAGAACAATATTTTTGTCAAGACGAACATGCCACAAGATTGTACAAGAAATAAGAAGTTTTACAATGACTTTCATGGATCTTAGATTAATAAACAAATAGATACAACACCGGTTTGTTTTTACATTTCGCAAGGATTAACTTCTTTTTATTTACAGATGATGAAGAAATGTCTTCAGAAATGCATGATCCTTTGGACCATTGTGTGAGGTGGAGTTAGCAGCGGAAATACAAGAGATAGCCACTGAAGGGTGTCGGATGAGGGCTGGAGTACACCAGGGGCTAGTCTTGGGTCTTTGATTGTTTCCATCTGCAGAAGATGCTTTAAGAAAAGGTGGACGAGTCTTAAGGTAAAGGGGACGAGGTTTAAGGTGTACGAATCTTAAGGTAATGAATAGAAGTCTTAAGGTAAGAGGGAGGAGTTCAAATGTAAGTGGCAGCTGCTTATGAACAGGTTTACTCATGAACGATGGCCATGCAGACAGTTTCTCGTACTAGTTGGATAACATGGCAGGAAAATATGCAAAGATGATTAGAATGCTAATGAAGGGGAAAAAAATAGAGTTGATGGAGAGAGAGAGAGAGAGAGAGAGAGAGAGAGAGAGAGAGAGAGAGAGAGAGAGAGAGAGAGAGGGGAAAACATGATACGTAGGAAATAAAACCAAATTGGAAAGGAGGTAAAGTTCAAGTCTTGAGGCTCAGTCGTGAGGGAAAGGTGAGCAAACTTGAAAGTATTTATTTGTTGAGAAGTAGTGGTGAAACCAGTCACTCAGTCGAGATACTTTAGCAACATGGGAAAAGGGAAATATACTTGAGAGAACAGATGATTATGAGGCACGTAAGATGGAGTCCGAGGATATTTCTAAGAGAAGGAAGACCTATTATGAACACGAAATGTTTAGTTTAAGTTGAAAGTCTTGTAGAAAAGGATGGAAAGTTTGAATGTGAAGTGGCCAGGGTATGTTAAGGAAGGACTAAAGTTCAGTTTGAAAGGTGGAACAAGAAAGGAACGAGGAAACTTTAAGCTTAGGGATAAGATAGAGATTAGAAATCAAAAACGGAAAAAGTAGACAGGAAAAGGAGATGAGACATAACAGAAAAATGAAGTAGAAACTACAGAAATAGAAATTTGTACAATACTAATCACAGGAGGTGAGGCTCCTTGCATAAACTTTCTCACAGACCAGCAAGATGGTAACACGATACACGTACAAGCTTAAGATAAGCATGGGAGAGAACACGTTGATAACAGATGGGAAGGATGGATTTAAGAACAGAAAGTGTTTTAGTAATAATCTGGACAAACTAACGAATAATTATGGAGATTTGAAGTAGGAGAGGAGAGAGAGGTTTCCCCAGACAAATGAATCGCGAAATATGAATTTTATCGGAGGTGCTTTCGCTGTAATTCAGGAGTCAAAACTAAGTTTATTATTTCTCCTGCTGTTGTACGCACCCTGGTGTAAATGGGCATGACTTTAAAGCAGGGAAATATATGGGTTTCAAAAGTAGTTAAGCTAAATTCAATGCGAGACTTAGTCTACAAAGCAATACTCGAGCTGTTCTAATAGCTAAGTCGGTCTTATTTGGCTCTGACCAAATGATACCCTATCTAATCTGACTCCACCTATTGCAAATCCTGAGTGACCTTACCTGGTTTTCCGTGATGCAGTCCTGGAACCCTTCTCACGTCAGATGTATGCTCCCCAACACCCCATACACATGCATGGTTTAGTTCTCTGATGTTATCATATCATTTGACATGCATTACCTCATTCTTGATATTCACTACTAAGCACTATAGGTGTATAAATCATGGCTGCATGCAAAAGAGCATCAGGTGATAACATCGAATAGAATTACATCTTTTGGCATTAGGATAATGATTAGATTCTCTGGCACAGGATTGTGATGCTCTTTTGTCACTATGTATAGTGACTGGCCACTACATGTTTTTGCGTCTCTATCGTCATATATACATTAGCTATTTACATAAGCATCCCTTTCTTATACCATAATAATCATGCCTTTACTTTCTATAAGACATGCTTTACTTTTTACAATGTATCTTCTTTTCTTTTTGTACGTGCCGCTGACTATTTCCCTTTTGTCTTTAAAGCCTTGCCCAATTTTGGTTCTATATTTAAGATGTGCTCTTTTTTGCTACGTTAACATATTCGCTACTTTCAACTGCCCAGTTTTACTGGTTTTCTCTGATGTATTGACGACTTTGTTTGGTAATTCCGATTATTTTGTCTGTGAAGCTCCTTAATATATTCGCCCTTTCTATATAGGGAGAGAGAGAGAGAGAGACAGGGAGAGACATAGAGGGAGAAAGGAACTTGTCATTGCTAGTGAATGATCTGTGTTACAGACAGAGGCATATCTTTACTCCATAAGGATTCCTTAAAAGCTAAAACCATTACCCTTTCAACAGGCAGCGCCAACTGGAGACACTGTAGCAAGTCCCGGGTACCGAGGGATCATGAGCAAGTGGTGGGAGTAAGACCGAAAAACACATATGCATATATCATCACACGGAAGATCAACTACAAGTAGGTTGTTATACAATGATGAGCTTTGGGTATGAGAGCTGGAGATGGACACTACTTGATGCACAGGATTTGATCCTTTTGTTCATTACCTTTTATCTTCTGTAGTGTGACTGAGGTTAATTTCTTGATAGCATTTCACTGACCTCATTCCCAAAAGCCATATCAGTTTCACCTTGACCTCACCAACAGCCGACAGGAGCTTGGAGTGAAGGAGTAGATCTTGCAGTGTGTGTCAGAGATAAACCTTAAAACAAGTATTTCACCATAGGGGAAGGTTCCTTTCTGTACAAATTTGCATGCAGGTAAAGCGTATTTCAGTCATTCTCAAAAAAGGGTCAAAGTAAGAGATAATTAAAAAAGGCTGATGTATGTTACAGGAGAGAGAAATACTGAAAGAGTCGTAGACATTTATTTGATGATATTTCAGGTTGATAGTTGGAAATTCACTTGTGGGAGTCGAGAGGATGAACAGAGGGACTGGAGATAGCTGGTAGGGGTTTCCTCTCCTGTACTGTGCCACCACAAGTGACTGTTGGGATGACGGGATGATGGAGGCCACACAGGTGACAGGGGAGAGTAGCATGGGGAGGTTGTTGACAGTTGTAAAAACATCCACAGGAAAGCCAACACGAGTCACAGGAAGACTTGAAGGTGTGTGGCTATAGAGGAGGAGTGGAGGTGGGAGGTCATGTGGTGCTAGAGGTATGGGGGGGACTCGGGTATTTAGACTAGGTGAGTGTATGGAGAGGGAGTTTTAGACGGTAGGTGGGAAGGTCTGTAAGAGGCAGGTAGAGCAAGCACCGCGACCATCCACGCCGTAGAGGGAGGAACTAAGAGTTCTGATGATTATTTACATGAGGATAAGTCCGTCCATTATGTGTATAATTAAGAGAGTTAGAAACAGAGTGTAGAAATCTATTCATCTTCCGAGGACTTGTTGAATGAATGATAGCTACCGAGTCTTAAGAGGGAAGGGGGCGTAATTGACAGCACTTTATTCACTTATAAAGAAAATAGATAAAAAAAAAAGAGAGAGTATCCGGCGAGACACTTAATATGTGTTGCTGAAAAGAAAATTTTAAAGGTATAGTGAGTGAGTAAGAGGTG
This sequence comes from Panulirus ornatus, assembly GCF_036320965.1. Taxonomy (NCBI): domain Eukaryota; kingdom Metazoa; phylum Arthropoda; class Malacostraca; order Decapoda; family Palinuridae; genus Panulirus; species Panulirus ornatus. The sequence continues at coordinate 12,750,737 of NC_092294.1, read as the reverse complement.
AGCAATAAGGGGAGGGAGAGTGTAGTCAGGAGGGAGGCTGTGGGAGAGAATCGAGACAGATGACACACGGACGGGAGGAGTGTAGAGTGTGGACCAGCTGATGGTAGTACGGTGCCAGATGGTTCAGTAGGACCTGTTGGCATTAGACCAAACGACCACGAGAGGTGACTCGTCCCTTTCTGTCTCTCAGATTCAGCTGTGACCGAGAACATTAGCAAGTGTTAGAGCTAAAGGAAGAAATAGTTTACATAAAGTACAAACTCCTAAAGTGTAAATATATTTCTTGAGAGTAGGTAAGAACTTTATCATCACCTATAAAATCAAAGTATATAGATACATATACATATATACACACACTTCAGGGATATAGATTCGTTTCTTAAAAAGGTAAAGAGTAAGAAATGCTTATGAATGTGTCTTTTGAATAAAAGATTAGTTTCCCATTAAGAGATGCTTTTCATGTGATGTGGCTAGTGTCAATAATAATTCTGTGTCAGGTCTTGATAGATAGGTAAGGATCATGTTTTATCTTTAGTACTGCCAACCCGGAGACAGATAGAGAGAGGAGAGAGAGAATTTCTACGTACTTTAGAGCCAAACTTTGCGTCCCCTGAGACTCTCCCAGGTTCACGTGTTAGTCAGTTTGGGGCACGTCGTCATCTTACCTGGTCTGGGCGACGTCTGCGTTGATTCTGTTGTCTTGTATGTGGTCGAACCTGTTCATTTCTGCGTGGTGGAGTCCTTTGACTGCTGACACGACTCCGAGTCGCAGGTCGGGAGGCGGGTGCTCGCACATTTGAGAAACTAGGAGTTCGGGGCTGGAAAGATGTAATTTCTGGTGCCTGGGGTTTGGGAGATGGGACCTCAGGAGGTAGGGTCTGGATATCTGGCGATTGGTCTGCTGAAGCCCGAGGAGGCGCTTCGAATTCCTGGGTATCTGAGAAACCTGAGGGTGGCTCATCCTGGAGTGCCTGAGTCTTAGGATTCTGGGAACCTAAGTTCTTTGCACCAGGAAACGCTGAGGGCTTTGGAGCTGCTACCGTTGGGATCTTCAGGTCTGGTTTGGTTTTGGCCTTAACTGGCTCTGGATCCTGGAAAGCGACAGATAGTTTGTTCATGAGTGAGGTAATCATAGTTGCTTAGGAGGTGGTGCCTACTGCTTTCTGTTGGTTACTGTGTGTGTGTGTGTCTATGTGTGTGTATGTGTGTTATTGCAATGTGTGTTACGTGGATCGAGTTTTACACTCGTGTTTCTACGTCTCTTAGCCTCGTACATATGTACCCTGTCTTTACTCTTGTGTGCAGTGACTGAAATAACACCTGTAGAACAGAGAGTGGGAAGCAACGCCACAATAGATGAAGGTAAGATGGTTGAATAGAGGTGACAGAGGTTGAGTTAATATGGCAGAAGGTTGCATTTTCTTCCCCCAGAACCTGACACCACTGAAGAAGAGCCTATAATATAAGCAGTTGCGGATCATTCAAAGACAGATTCCCGCAGTGATGGCAGAAAACATGCTGAAACCAAGTATATCACCATTTGGTATCCCGCTGTGTCAGATCATCACCTACAGGTCTGGTAAGATGTACAGTCGTTTGTTTTATATCGAGAGAACGTGGAGGAAATGTAAACCTGACCTCCAGACTGTGTATCATGGGTAAACTGTTGTTTGTAGAGACCCCCTAATGGTGTATGGGTGTGGTGAGCTGTAGTGATCTCGACTCTCTCCTTCTTGTGGGAGGAACAAGACAGCCTCGTTACCAAAATGCCACAGTTCTTTTGTTTGTTTTTGCGCACCCGACCCTGTAAACACCAGATCACATCCACTGGAAGTTGGGATTCAACGTACAGTTGTACTGTTAACTCTGACCTTAAATCAGTTGTGCCAGTCATTGCCATCTTAATGCCAGTTGTCAGGGTTCTGACGCCCAGTATACCTCCAGTTCCATAGATAAACTGGCCATGTTGGCCTCGGTAGAACATTTAGAATCTTGAACTGATGGCATCTTGTGTATCCAAGCAAGAAAGAAACGAGATACATGCAATGCATACAGAATTACTTGCCCATATGTGGAGTTCCTTGCTCACAAATATGAGAATAGAAAGGATGTTTAGGGACACATTTCGTGGAACGTCTTGAGAGTGTTCGTGCGTACATATCAACGTGGTTACTTGGATGTACGTGTTCGTTCATGTGTACCCAAGTGAGAGTGAATGTACGCCTGTGTGTGTGTGTGATTCTTATTTGTGTATTACGGGGAGAGTTTTACATTCATCTGGCTCTCTGCCTTAGCCTTGTATACTCCTGTGTGTGTATACACATACATGTATATAGATAATCTCGTCATAGACCATCAGGTTTACCGTTATCTGTCCTTTCAGTGTACTAACCTCCAGCAGATCACCTCGTTACAAACAAGTTTGTCTCCTGGTACGACCGTCCCATGTATCGACCTCCAAGATGACCTCGGTCACATGCAAGTAGATCTGTCGTGACCTTCCCAGGCACACACCTGCTTCCATGCCCTCCGCCTGTAGGCCCAGCCATCCACAAGAGTAAACACAGCGTGACGTCATGATGCAATCGGATCGCTCCGCCGACTTGGCTCGCTGGTCGGCAACAGAAGGGTCTACTTTCACGTGCAGCCTTGCGATGTACGATGCAGTCACTCCACGATTACGGTTTGGTTAAGGCAGATTGGGCTCGGATTTCCTGAGGTGGGTTAGCCAATCGTAGATTACCTCTGGTTAGTTTTGGACTGGGTTTAGCTGCTTTAGAATAGTGTAGGTTGTTTGGTTACTTTAGATTATGGGAGGTTGTTGGGTCATCTTGGATTAATGTAGGTTGAACCACTTTAGCTCACGTCAGATTGCCTAATCTTAGAATAGGATTAGTTAGATCGCCCTGCAGTGGATGTGTACAGAACTCTAATCTGATCATACGACCCTAAATTAGTTCCACTAAGGTAGCATGATACTTGCGACTGTTCTTGTCTGTATTCTGCTCACGTCGCTGCCCAGAAGCGGCCAGGAAACCGATGAGAGTGACTCCCTAACCATACCCTGCAGCGTCAGGTGGGACGAAGCTATTTGCATACTCATTCATAATACCGAGAGGTTATAGTGCACGTCGGGCGTGGCAACAGATTACAGAGGGTGCTTGGAGGCTGATTACAGGGCGTGTAGGGCGTGGTGGTAGACTAGAGGGCGTGTAGGGCCTTTGTGATTGCGGTAGACTACAGGGCGTGTAGGGCCTTGGTGATTGCGGTAGACTACAGGGCGTGTAGGGCCTTGGTGATTGCGGTAGACTACAGGGCGTGTAGGGCCTTGGGGGTTGCAGTAGACTGACTACAGGGCGTGTAGGGGGGTGAGGACTCACCTTGACAGGGGCGCCGAGGGTGGTGACCAGCTCGCAGCAGTCGGTGAAGGAGGCGCAGCAGTACTCTGGGAAGTAGACGTCTTGGGAAGCCATACTGGAGCATTTCTGGCGATACCGATGTGAAGGAAGGAAGGAAGGAAGGACGAAGTGAATGAATGAACGAGAGAGTGATAGAAGTCTGTGTAAGTGGTAGGGATATACATCCACTTAGTGTCTCTCATTATCCAGTCTCATCATCCACCAGGATGACCACTTTCGTCATCCATTCTCTATGTACACATAGTCATCCGCAGACTCATCATCATCCATCTTATCATCCACGAAGGTTCAACATAAACACGTTCCTGGTTAGTTTCCTGACCATCTACACTCAAACATTATCTAACATTCTTACATCTACACTACATACATTACCAAGGGCCGTCCTCACGTCACACATACTTGATTCTATCATGATCTAGTACGAATCTGTTATCATTCACACTCATCATCCATGCTCATACCTCATGCTTAAGTCATCCACATTTAGAGATGCATAGGAGAAGACATGCTTTAGAGTTTATATGAAATATATCATTCTTTATCAGCCAATATTTCCAGACTTACCTCGTTTCAGAGTGCCCCATTCGTGAGGTATCCACACCCACAACACAGTCCAAATATTGCAAATGTGTAAAAGAAGACTGTAATATATATATATATATATATATATATATATATATATATATATATATATATATATATATATATATATGATATGGATAACAACTGACACTTACGGCTGTGGGGTGTGGTTGGTTGGTTGGTCGTGTTGACTCTTATGTACGGGTCATGTAGCCTGGTGTTACTGCGACGTGTTCGTTGCTTAATGAATGTACAGCCTCGTTCCGTGGTTCCCGTGTGGTCTGTTGGTGTTATATTTTTTTTTTTTTTCGTGTCATTTGTGAGGAGGGACGTGTTCAGGTCTGCAGGAGAGAAGTACATGTAGTTTGCAGTCCTGAGTAAACAGCTGGCTTAGGTGAAATAGGTAAATAATCAGGGTTGAGAAATTGCTTTTGGTGTTGACATGGCTGATTCTGTCGTATGAATGAAGCGGCTATTTGTTAGTCCATCACTAGTCTGAGCTATGGAAGTGAGACTTACCTTACAGGCCTGGAAGTAATCATCACAACAGGTGTTGTACACTTCACAACATTCTGGAAGGCTGGATAACTCGACGCTACTGCAGGAAGCGGAGCACTTCTGGCACGCCTTGTCCCCTGTTTGGCAGTGGACGGCCTGTCGACGCCATCGCCTGAGCACGTCGACGGAGCCGAGCGCCTCAGCTACCACCGACAGCAGGAGCAGCAGGACGCAAGCGTGGGTCCTCATCTCGCCGTTGCGTATCCTGTAGGAGCAATAGGAATCAAGTCAAGGATGGAGGTACTTTTTCAGTCTTGGCCTTACGCCAGAGGAGGCCCCAGGAGGCCCCCGAGAAATACCTCGCATTGAAATCAAAAACCTAACTACATATATATTCATTCTTGAAGTGAACCATTTCATTTCAGTTTCACGCAATCTAAACCTTTCTACTTTCAGAACATCACAAGAGGTGAAAGACCGTCGGAACTGCTCGTTGACGTGTCTGGTGGATGTCTGTGTTTAACTGACGAGTGAGGGAGAACAACGAGGGACGAGAGAGAATTATAAGCACCTCGAGAGATGGAACGACGAAGTACAATCTTACTACTGAAGACTGAAGCAAACCCTTGCCATGTGGAGACTTGTGGTCTGTCACAACTTTCCCTCGCTTATACGAGAGTAAACAATACCACGCATTATCTATACAATATTGGAGATCTAAAGTGTAATGGTAAGGTTAACTGGCCCAGGAGACTTGGAAAGTAATCACATGTCACATTAAGTTGTACGACGTGGCAAAAACTACAGCTGGATCCGGAAGTTCTACCCTGAGTGTTTTTCTACTTGAAGGACACGACAAATTACCCCCCAGCGCTCTCCTCTCCCGTCAACAGGTACAGCAGCTTGTCACTGACGGGTGAGGCCCGAGAGGTCTGTCTACGTCAGCATCGAGTGATGGATGTGAGAGGCGGTAATTGCACGTATAGAACTATTGCTACTTGCAACATCTGTCGATTTCTCATAGTTTCCAGGGAGGGTAGACACGCACACACACACACACACACACACACACACACACACACATCATACGGATTACAAGAAACCTTAATAGGAGAGTTCTCCATTACTCCCTCACTACCATCACCACGGGTAACGGTACACCATCACCACAGGTAACGGTACACCATCACCACAGGTAACGGTACACCATCACCACAGGTAACGGTACTTTTCCCCGAGCTAACAGTAATGACCCGACACACGTGGGTGACGTCACGAATGTCGCATTCACTGTTATAAAAAAGAAAAAAATTACTTTTCAGCAGCCACCGAGTATGATGACTTGTGGGGGGTTATCACACGTCATTCCTCCGTCCTCCCTCTCTCTCTCTCTCTCCGTACATAGGAAACAAATACACACACACACACACACACACACACACGTACCAATCAGGCTCACAACACCAGGGCCTCTTGGAAGTATGCCAAGGTTCCCGTTGTAATGACACGTTTCGTTACATCTTATGACCGTCATACTAAACTTGCACTCCTCACAGAGATCCCACACTGCCCACAGAGGCCCCACACTGCCCACAGAAGCCCCACACTGCCCACAGAGGCCCCACACTGCCCACAGAGGCCCCACACTGCCCACAGAGGCCCCACACTGCCCACAGAGGTCCCACACTGCCCACAGAGGTCCCACACTGCCCACAGAGGTCCCACACTGCCCACAGAGGTCCCACACTGCCCACAGAAGCCCCACACTACCCACAGAGGCCCCCCACACTGCTCAGAGACCACATACTGCTGACACACTTAACCCACACTGTACACCATCTGTGGATATATATCTATACATGCAAGTACAAAACAAGGAAAAAGAAAATACGAAGCGTCAGGCACTTTTGTGATATAACTACATTGTCAATGCGATACACACACACACACACACACACACACACACACACACACACACACACACACACACACACACACATATTTGCCCAATACAGAAGCTGTGGTTATGCAGCAAGGAGGCAAGGAGCTCAGACAGTCGCCAAGCCCCCACGGGGGACACGACACTGCACAGTGAAAGGTGTGTGGTAAGGGAGGGTGTGGGTTGGCGAGGGAGGTGTGGGTTGGTGAGGGGGGGTTGTGTGTGTTGGAGGTGGTGGGGGAGGCCAGGGTGACGGGCCAAGGTCGCCCAGATTCGCTCCCCACCACCAACGCCGCCGTCGCCGCTTGCGGCTGCGACCGGTTTGTGAGAGGTGCGGTAGACGTATCCTGGGGGACAAGGGTGGGAGGAGGTGGGGTTAGGAGCTCCGTTAGGTCTCCCCCACCGTTGGAGTCTGTGATGGCCAGTTGTGAGGAGTGGCCGGGGCTGTGGTGGACAGTTATGAGGAATGTCCGGGTCTGAAGTGGTCAGTTATGAGGAGTGTTGGGGTCTGTTGTGAACAGTTATGAGAGGTGGTGGGGCCTGTGGTAGCCAGTTATGAGGAGTGTTGGGGTCTATTCTGAACAGTTATGAGGAGTGTTCGGACTCGGGAAGGGTCGTTTATGAGGGGTTCCAATAGATTCCGTTACAACACACACCATCTGTCACATGAGGATGGCGTCAGGTGTACAAAATGTATGGTTATTGAGTCTTATGTTGTCATGTGTGTATGGCTGTATTCTGTGTGTGTGTGTGTTGTGTGTGTGTGTCTGTGTGTCAGTGTGGCAGTAGAGGGACTTCATCAGGTTTAGAGAGGCTCCTTGAGTATGGAAACTAACAAAGCTGCCACAGGTGACAATAAACCGGATTTTTAGAAGATTAAACGAAGTAAACATTCAAGATGTTAATCATGGGTTATTAGACATTAGACTTTCTCTTTTGGGAAATGGACGACTATTGCAGGTCAGAGGTTAAAGCTCTGTAGTAAAGGGGATACTAAGTTAGCCATCCTAGTGTGTGTGTGTGTGTGTGTGTGTGTGTGTGTGTAAGTGTAACTGTTCGTTTTGCAGTGATTATTTTCTTTTTTGTTGCTCTTTGATATGACACTTACACCCAGGAGACCTTGGCTCAGCCCCACCCCTCGTCTGCGTGCCGGCGATGTGAGGAATCAAGGGTGAGAAGGAATTCTGTGCTTCCGGGTGAGTTGACAGCCTTGGTTTCCATTATACAACAATATCAAGACAATTTGGCGAGTAGAAAGACACGCAGACGTCCATCTTGAGTCTCGGATCATTGCAGACACTTTACTAAGCGTCTGTAGGAGGCGCAAGCCAAGGTCAGCAAGCTGAGCTGGCCCAGAGACCTCCTTACTGGATGATGCCCGAGGCAAAATGCAAAAATCTTTGTGGTTTAAGCCAGCGAAGGTTTGTCTCTGGAATATTATGATTCTTTCTTTAAGACCAGCAGGCATGGGACCAAGTCCTTGATACTGGAAGCTGAAGAGGCCAAGTCGTTGCTCCTGGAAATATGGAAAGACCAAGTCTTCGGTCCTGGAAGCTGAGGATGCCAAGACGTCGCATCCCAGATGCTGAGCGAGACCAATCCTGGAGCCTCAGGAGACTAAGTCGTCTTTCCATGAAAATGAAGAGAACTTGTTGACAACTCCAAACATCCTATGAAGACATCCTCCATCACGTCAACGTTAAGAACGTACATATCGTCACTGTCTGGAGGAGGGGAACCGAACGCAGCAGCTTTACCGTTAACAGAAGCAAAAGGTCAAGAGAAGAGTCATGGCGGGTCTTGTTGACCTCCGTAGGACTCTACCTCACAGGTGGGGCACCGCCAGACCCAACCTCACATCCTGTTCTTCACACGCGTGGCAACCTGAACTCTGGAAGTCCCTGACGAACTGGCTGCCACCAGCTCAGGTAATGTTTTAGCTTTTGAGTAATAGGATCCAGGGCGAAGTTGGTGCCCTGAAGCGCCCCGTGTGTGTGTTGTCGATCGCCTATAATGTCGAAGATCCGCACTAACTTAAGTGTTTATTGATGTTTCCTTGAACTTTAAGCAGAGTAATTAGTGATACGTAAGTAACTACATTATGATAGGTAGTTCAATTCTCTTCATTGTCCGAGATAACGCATGCTTCCCATCACCGTCGTAAGAAGACGGTGAAAATCATTATTATTACGGATTAATGTCTGGGAGAAATCTGTTGTTTATGTCAACCGCGAAACTGTGTATCATACGACTGTAATCATCATGGTTCTGTAAGCTACACCAGATCACAGATGCGATTAATGATAAACGGTTGTTTCCGTGTGATTATGATTAAAGATGATCAGTTACGTTTCAATACATTACTCGGTTTGGACGTAGCAATCGACGTGCCGCTAGACCCTCTCCTTCTCATATGTTAGCGTTGGCAACTCTATGATTGGCTGATCATATGTCTGAATCTCTCCTTACCCACAGGGAGAATGTGGAACTTTCTACCTCCCTATATTTTCACCCAAATCTTACAATCTCTCCTTCCCTCTCTCTTTCTCTCTCAGCCTATTAAGACACAGACCCATCATCACTTGTGAGGATGGGCGTTTTCTCGCACTTTATTTTCCCCTTCAATTGATTTAGAATGACAGGCGGATCAGGACGCTTACACCGTCCTGGAGTCGTGCAGACTCTCTCCTCCCATATCGTTCCTTGTTCGTCCCATCAAAAGAAAAAAAAGAAAAGAAAGCGACACTTATATCGAAAGTTGAACTACAGCCAATCACTTCACGTCGAGTTATTTTACGGCGATGAAAGTCTGGTTTACGTAAATCAAAGACGGCCATATTAGTTAGTGTAAATAAGAATATATATACACATCGCTGTAGAAACAATCTATAAACACACAAGTTTCGGGATTATAAAGAAAATCCACAAAAGATAGAAGGAAAGGGAGTGTGTGAGGTAGCCACTGCAGTGCCCGCTGCGTCGCATGGATCAGTCGCCGTTCCCTTAATACGATAAAAACAGGTTTGCCTAATCTTGGCGTTAAAGTCATCGATTAGTCCCGCTCGAGGCCGCGACGACTAACGGACTGAAAGCGAAATGGAAATAGCGTTGTAACCGACCAGCTTCCTTCGTTTGTGGGTGTATGTAGAGGGGGTCGTCCACATCACATTGTCTGGTCCTCTTCGCTTATGGTATGGGAGGAGAGGCACGCGCCCCTTCAGGGGTGCTGGACTGGATGACTTTGGGCATTACGAGGCGTGGGTGCGCGACCTGGCGTGCCTCCCAGCCATCTGTGACCACGCCACCAGTGTCGCAGTTTTGGGGGGGAAAGTTGTGATCCTTCTCCCCTGACTGACTCTCTCGGCACGCGCGTGTGCACGCACGTGCGAAATTGAGGTGGGGAGCGGGGTGAAGGTGGGGGTGATAGTGGGTCTGCCCTGGGCTGTGACGGGAGGATGATATATGGTGGTGAGGAGAGAGAGGGAGGGGAGCAAAAAAAAAAAGGGGAGGATGACTAAAAAGAAAAGATATATAAACAAAGACACAATAGCAGAAACGGTCATGAAGTGAAGAAATATGTTCATGTAAGAGAACAAAGAATATGAGAGAAATGAGTTCAAGATTGTCGAGAGAAAGCTGGATAATGACAGATGGTGAAGGTCTTCTGGATGACCAGATGGTGAGGGATCTTGGATAGCGGTGATAGTGAGAGTCGTTGTGGTACCATTATGCAAGGTAGGGGGAGCTACGGTAGGAGGGAGGTACGAACGGTTGGTGGTTGTAAGTGGGTCACTCACCACACCAGCACGTCAGCTGACCGACCCCCAACTGTTCTGGATTCGCCATGACTCACACAATAAGCGAGAGTGTTCACGTAACCTCGAGAGAGAAGATAAAAAAAAAAAGAAGAGGAAGGAAAGAAACAGACGTCGAATCTGACATTATTGTTGTTAAAGTTGTGAGAAGGAATGGGCCTGTCTGCGTACTATGTGACCTACACGAGAGAAATGGGAGGACAGGTACGTGAGCAGAGGAGACCTCAGGCCCGAGTAATAGAGAGAGAGAGAGAGAGAGAGAGAGAGAGAGAGAGAGAGAGAGAGAGAGAGAGAGAGAGAGAGAGAGACTCTGTGGGGACCTTGCTGTGGACAGTGGGCTTCTGGTTTCAGTCGATCGTACATGACAGGTAGAAAGTGGATGTGTGTAAACGAGGCCATTGTTCGTTTGTTCCTGGCGCTGCCTCGCTTAAACAGGAAAGGTGATGTATGAAAAAAAACATTATCGGCATGGTTGTCACCATTATCATTATTACGATTATTATTATTTAGTTATTCCCTTAAACCAGTTCAGTAAAGTGGAAAATATGTGATATGTCAAACCTTTCAATTCAGATAGAATTGAGATATTTTGTATTCTTCGAGCTAGTGTGATTTCGCACAAATGATTGTATGAATCGAGTTCGAATTAGTAGAATATTTCATTGAAATACAGACAAGTTCAGTGATTTGTATATACGTAAATTCCGAGTCAGAGCTGAACAAGTAGCTTGAAATATTTGGTATGAACTGGAAAGAGACGAAAATCATGGTTATACTACTGAGTCATCCAGTACGTTTCTGTAGGCCATTGTGAAACGACGTGTGTGTGTGTGTGTGTTTGTGTGTGTGTGTGTGTGTTGATAGAGTTCAATGCAAGAGTATTTTCATATATAAACTGACCGACATGGCACGGGCGAAACGTTCCCCACACCAAAGGTCATCACCAGTGAAAGGTATAAAGTGAGAGAGAAAGAAAGTGGAAGTGAATCACAGCTCCCCAGGGTGTTTGTAGACTTGAAGTAAATGTGGGTGGAACATTCTCTCTCCACACTCGTACAGTGAGCGGTGGATGTGGTCCTGAGAGAGAGAGAGAGAGAGAGAGAGAGAGAGAGAGAGAGAGAGAGAGAGAGAGAGAGAGAGAGAGAGAGTGCGTGCGTGCGTGGGGAGGCCAAGTCTCAGGGGGGACCAGACAGACATGAATACAGAACGAACATGTTATTAGCCAACTCGTAACGTAACGACCCGCGTCCTTAACCTACATCTACAAGAGGCGGGGGAAGTACCCTGTAATATTCGTCCTACAGGACCCTGCCTACAGAATTACTTAGACAACTGTATGGCTGCTGATATCCTGTGCATGTGTTCGAGGGAAATGTGACTTAGTTAAATCTAGCAAACGACAGTTTAATCTTGAGAAGCGACAATTTAAAGAGACGACATTATTGGATTGACAAAACGACAGATTAGGTTGCAGCATGTTAAACTAACAAACGACAAGTTAGAATGACTAACGATAGAGTTACTAAACGCTAGGTTAAACACGTTTCCATAGGGGTGAGGTGGATCTCGCTGGCATTTGTTGAGGCGTGGTGCCCCCTTCTCTCTGTTGGGACAGACGTCTCCACACAAGACTTTCTCGTGTCAAAGGAATGTGGTGCCCTTAGGATGAGAGGGGGAATGTCTCCTCCTGACGCAGATGTATGGGAGGGTCGTCTTCTGTAGGCCTTGTGGTACAGTGAGTACTGGTAAGTTTGTGTTACGAAGTCTCCTACAGTGCGTTAGTAATGCGTCAGGTGGTAGACGTAGAGTTTAGAGGCAGTGGAGAGAGACTGATAGTGTGGTAGAGGTAGGTACAATCGTTAATGCAGTTCACATATATTCCTCAGTGACATACTTGGCATTCAGTCCATAGACTTTCACTTATCACAATAAATTTCACTATCACACCTCACCGCTGTTTGACACTATCATTCCTAGACACTGTTCAAGTGGTGGACACGTACCTCCTCGTCTGATGGTGGTGGTGGTGACTATGAAGTTGAGCTGTGGCGACGGTGAGGCGCTGGACTAGTGCCTCCGTCCGTCAGGTCCTGGCCACGTCTGCCTCGCACAGCTGACTCCAGTCGACTGCTAAACCTCAACTTTGAACTTTCGCGGGTAGGTGCCGGCCCTGGTGGGATGGCCAGGCTTCCTCTCACTTTCCATTGTGCTACATCTCGCTCCATATTGCTTCGTGTGTGCTACTTTTGTGTCACCCTGAATCCTGTAGGAGTACTGGGGAAGCTTGGGTTGCTTTCGTATACACCAGTAACGTTCAGTGGCTAGAGTTCGGTAGAAGAAAGGTGCAGGTGACCTTTAGTTAGCATATGGCTCGAGAAGATCTGGAAAACGGAGACTGAAACATGTTTTCCTCCCCTCGTCCTTTGCTAGACGTATGGAAACTTCAATTTGCTCTGTAGGACATCAGGAAACCCGACCTTCAGGTCTGATAGACTACCTTAAAGGGTATGTCTAAATTGTCGCACTTCCCGCCGCCTCCTGACTCGCAATCAAGCGAGAAACTTGTCTTTCGTCCCATTCTGTTGCAACCCGTTTACCTTGGCCACCCGGTTGCTATGCGTTCTGTATACGAGACGGAGATGACAGTCGACTCTCCTCAGAAAAAAAAAACAGAATAGGTAGACCTACTTGGAAGGTATCATGATCTAATCACACTCAGGATCCGGCCTTATCCACCACTCACGAGAAAGGGCTGAAATGTTCCCCCTTCTCAAAGTCTGGTCCTGCACCTGACATTCAAGGCAACAAGCTCGACACGGTTATGCAGGAACCAGATCTTAACAAGGCCGTGTTCAGACTACCTGTTGCTGATGTCGGACATCAGACACACGATCGATGTCAGTCTCCATGTTATTTGAAGTCAACAGACACCTGGGGCAATGAAGAGCATAAGTAATGTCTCTTTACAAACCATGTGAAGTCGCCAGAAATGTGATAATCATGATACACATGATTGATGTCATTCTACAGGTCGAGTGATGTCACGTGACACCAGCGGTGATATCCTGTTGGTGTAAGTTGAGCCAGGTGTACCTTCACCCGCTGAATCTCTGCCACACTGGGTTAGTGACGCGTCAGATGGTCGATGACGGGTTTAGAGGCAGCAGAGAGGGAAAGGTCGAGTACGAGAGGTAGGTACGATCGGTAAACTGCTACAGGAGAAGTGATGCAACTGACATTCAGGTTTTTGAGTAAAATAGAAGCAAATGGCAACGTTGGAACTTGTGAATTGGTCCAGGTAACGGTGTAGAGCCTTGAGCACGACGGTACGAGCCTTGAGCACGACGGTACGAGCTTTGAGCACGACGATGCGACCCTTGGTTATGGAGGACTGACGTGGGTGAAGGCCACGACATCATATCCAAGGGTACTGTCATGCTCGAAGATAGTACCGTCGTGCTCGAGGGTCGTACCGTCGTGCTCGAGGGTCGTACCGTCGTGCTCGAGGGTCGTACCGTCGTGCTCGAGGGTCGTACCGTCGTGCTCGAGGGTCGCACCGTCGTGCTCGAGGGTCGTACCGTCGTGCTCAGGGGAGTTTTTTCTACCATGTATCCCTGTCATCACTCGCTTCAGGTCCCTGTATCCGGGACTGTACCATGACGAGAGAAGGCTGTGTGTTGGCTCAGCTGGGGAAGCCTTACACAAGGGAAGACCATGACGTCACACTTATGAGCTTTCCCTCTCACTTGTAGGAGGAACCGATCCTTGTGTTTCCTCGTTGCCTTCTTGCATGGGGTCCTACGATATCCTACCATCTCCTCCAGAAGTCATTCTGTTCTGTATGATAGCCTCGGCTGAAGGAGAGAGAGAGATGGGGAGGTTCTGAATACGTTTTGTAATGGTAAAGACACACACCCACACACACAGACACACACACACCTAATGACCTATCACCTGAGAGTCACGTCTTCACCTGTCGAACACTTTCGTTTCTTCCTGACCTTGTGACTTGAGGTCAAAGGTCGGGGCGACTCTCGTCATCCTCTACACGAGGCAAACTCGTTTGTTGTGTATTCATAACTACACTGTTTTATCTGACTTGATGGAGAGTTCAGATGTTTATAGTAGATAAATACAGCAATATGAATGCAGTTGTTTGCATGAAAGTTTTAGGTTAGATTGCAGTACTGTGGACTATACTAGGAAGCAACCTATGATCATTTTTCTTATATACTTAGGTATAAATCTGTGACCTCTCAAAGATGTCGCAACTTGCGTTGTAAATCCATCTCTGATGTAATCCTATATAGTGATGATTATACCTTAGGCTTACAGTATGTTACCAACGAAGGTTTAGTCACTGAAGGCCATAATTCCACTTTGCTTAACCTTTCGGCTCGTTTATTACATAGCAATAGATGAAGGAAGGTTGGTTGTTTGATTACCTGTAGTGGTATGTCGGTTAAAGTTATACGAATCTTTCTCTTCTGTCTATGCGTGTGTGTGTGTATGTGTGTGTGTGTGTGTGCGTAGACATTAAGCATTAGAAATAGGGTATTCGGTTTACCTGCTTAGAAGAAAATCTTACTGGAAACAGACACCAAAAAGTTTATTTACTAATACTGTTTCATGTTACCTCTTGCAGTCGGATGAAAATTCATTTCTTCTGTAACCTCTTGTGAATGTATCTACTCGACAACTCTCGGTACAGATACAAGTGTGGATTTCAACTCTGATATTCAGTTCCGTTCCTACGTAACCTTTGAACATGACATGACTGATGAGATAACTGCGACAGCGCAGCCAGGCACGTCCTCATCTCCATGGTGACATGATCCGCTGTCCTCGGAGGCAGGAATTGGCTGATCAGACAACCATAGGTCAAGGACGTCCCTTACATCCATACCTTTTCCTGGAGAAGGGTGGAAAGTTGACGTCATTGAAATGGACACAAAAAATTGGTTTGCACGTAACGCTTCTGCTCCTGTTTCCTGGTGATCTGGGTCGTAGCCTTCGATATGAAGGGTGGAGTAGAGAGGGAACTGGTCTGAGGCTATTTGTAACGGGTTATTCAAGTTAGAGCAGGCCTGATTAGGTGACAAGTCGCGGCTAAATCTAAATACATTGTCGCTGGGGCCTTATGTGGCCGTGTGGGTGAATCTAAATGGTTATTGTGGGAGGGTATCGAACGACGAGATGTTGAGCTTAAATGGTTTTGGTTGGAGCATCATGCGATGATGTGATGATCAGGTTTCATTTGGTGAGGTGGATATGTCTGAATTGGTTGTGGCTGTGTCATCATGTTTATGTGATGAGGTGGGTAATAGATAGTTGTGCTGGGGGTATCATGTGATGATAGCGTGACTGGTTAGTTTATATGATGAGGTGGGTAATAGACAGGTGTGGTGGGGTATCATGATGAGGTGGGTAAGTCTAGAGGGTTGTGGAGGAGGCTCTTTGCAACGGAGTGATTAATTCTGAATAGGTTATGAATGAGGCTTTAGGTGATGGGGTGGGTAAGTCTGAATGGCTGTGGTGGAGGCATCATGTAGCGGTGCGGTGAAGTTTGACCAGACGGTGGTCGAGACTTATATTTAAATGTGAATGTTTATGAGAGTTTCACGTTGTTTTTTGTAGTCAGTTCGGAGAATTTGGGGACTTTTTGAGAGGTGCTGATTGGCTCAGAATAATCCTACTTCTTCTCTTTTCGTAATGATGTGGTTACCTCGATGCATTTTGTGGCACGGGGATATTCAGTGAGGATATTCAGATCTACAGAACTTGAAGGATGACTGATTGTTAATGGACTGACAGTTCGACCTGGTAATGAGGTCGACTTGGCTGGGTTGTGGGCACTTACCTCCCTTACTCGACCAGTTACATGGGTCGATCTAAACTCTACAGACAATACTTGCCCCTCGACCCTCTCTCAGACACTATACACGCCTTACTTGCGAAGACCCCGCATGTGTACATTACGTCGGAAGTCCAGTGTTTGTACAGCGGAATATGAAACTTTAGTTAGACTAGGGCAGGGAGCTGAACCAGGGATTTGTATAATCGTTACTTGGGTGTGTCTGTGTGTGTGTGGGTTCTTACCGCCTTGGAAATGTGTTTGTCATGGCGTGTGTGTTTGTACATGTATCTGTTGTGTTTTTGTCTGGGTGATAGTGTCTCTCTTGGTATATACGGCTGTGTGGATAGGACTGACTAGTTGTGTCATTTCGGGTGTCATAATCTGGGTGTGTCTATGTGTGTGTGTGTGTGTGTGTGTGTGTGTGTGTGTGTGGTGTGTGTCATTAGCTAAGTTCTTATCTATTTTTACCGTACGGGGAGGGAGTTCTACACCCGAGGGGCCCCATCTCTAGAACCATCTCTACTGTCATATACCTTTTCAAGTGTTCTGTGTTGTCGACATTGACTATATATATTCATTAATTTATCCCGGTCATCCACTATTCCTATACCATGAAAGACCTCTTTACATCCTTTATAACAAGTTTCTTCTTTAATTTTACGTTATATCCTCGGGTCGTTCTTTCCCTACATCTCTCTAGGCATTGTTCTCCGTCTTCATCAAGCTGATTTAAAAGCCTTAAAGTTTTGATAAGATCATTCTTCTCTCTTCCATGGTGGGCAAATCTAAGGCCTGTACCTTTCCCCTGTAACTCGGCCCTCTTAATTCTGGTACCATATTTATTTTTCCTTCTCAGGAACTTCCCTATCAGTTCTTTATGCTTCTTTGAGTGCGATGACCAAGCCTGAGAAGCATATTCTAGTTCTAGACTAGTGTAGGATTAGAACAATTTGCCAGATATTCCTTATCCATTTACTTAAATGCTAATCTAATATTTGCCAGCAGACTTGTCCCTTTTACTGCTCCCCTAATGTGAGACGCTGGCGACAGGTCAAAGACGATGTCACCCCTACAAGTTCTTTTCACACAGATTCCTGCTGTGTATTTCCCTGGTAAATAACATTCATACCGAAACCTTCCATTGGGTCTCATCCTCATTGCCTGTACGTTACATGTACTAGGGTTGAATTTCATCAACCACGTATCAGACCAGCATGGAGTCGGATCAGATCCCCCTTGTAAGCTGATGCAAACCTTCCTGCTTTTTCACATCCCCTATTATCTTCGTCACCCACAAGCATATACAAGTAGCAGTTAACATCTGCAAAGTTATTCACATGGATCAAAAACAGTAATGGTCCCAGAGTAGAACCCTACGGCACTTCAATGGTGACTTAAATTCATTTCGAGAATGCTCCCATAATACTCATCCTCTGTTCCCTTCCACAAAGGTGATGATCTATCCATCTAAGGATGCGGCTCCTCCATCAGCCTTCTGTATGGAATAGTGTCAAAGACTTTCTGGCAGTCCAGATGCGGGCAACACCCGGCCAACTCTTGTCAAAGACAGATGTCAATGTCTCAAGGATATCGGAGGTTTGTTACCCATGACCCCCTTTCCCTGACACCTTGTTGTCGCTCAAGTAATCTCGTAATAAGTTATCTATTTATCTTGTGATTATCTCTTGCAGAACATTATAGACTACACTCGTCAAGGAGACTGATCATCGCCTCTCCCTCCCTTGCACTCCTTTGTAACACACAGGTATGATGGTTGCCCTAATTCCACTCCTTTAGCACTTTGCCTCGCCCTCTAACGACATTTTCAACAGTATTTCTCGTGGGTTTGTCGAGTGTATCTGTACATATCCTCAACACACAGGGTGTGTGTTGTGTGTGTGTGTGTGAAACTGCTTTGTAATTTTGATAGAGGTATATGAGGCTCCGTGTACCATGTTAATCCTCATGTTAAACCACATTTGACATTAGAAGGAGAGTTAACTTTTCGCCCCGGAATCTCAAGGATAGTTAGTGTTCTTCTCCTTGCCTGCACCGGAAGTGTGATAAACGGTTTATATTATATGAACCTGACTACCTTGTGTACCAGCCTCGTCTCACATAGGATCATTCATATTCCATGAAGGTTCAGTTGTTTAATCGTGGGCTGTTGTGAGGGCCATGAGGTCTCTGAAGGTCTCGTTTGCGCCAGGGCCTCTGAGAGTACATAGCCAATACACACACACACACACACACACACACACACACACCTGACGTATACGCTGTTAAAAAAGAATGTCTGGGTACATACAATGATTTACACGACGAGTTTGCTTAATTTTGAGGTGAATATTGTGCTACTCGTACATCAAGTGTTCTCCTTCAATACATTTAAAAATGATCACAATGCACTAGAATTTACTGGTAGATTTTAAATATTTCTGAAAATGCACGAGAAAATATCGATATGTTTTAAGAATACGAAAATTTAAACAGGATCCGGAGAGGCAAGAAAAATATGACTAGTTTTTTATGTATTGCAAAGAAAAAGAAATCCAAGTCTTTTCCTGATTTTTATAGTTAATGAAAACTACTTCATTAGTCAGTATTGTAGAAACTTTTCAGCTATATCCATTTTTTCATCGAAACTAAATTAATGTAAACGATTGAAAAGTAAAATATTTTGAAAAAAAAAAATATCAGGTCACTCCAGCTACATTTGTTGGTAGCTTCGTGTGAAGTCGACAAATGTTATCAAGTTTCGATATAATTTCAGCGGTTCTGCCGCTGGTCATGATGACATGGCTCTAACCTGATGATCTAAAGACAAGAGGTCAAAGACCTCGCCATCGTACCGCAGTGTTAAGTTGTCGCACCTTCGCACTGAAAGAACATACTTCGTGGTAAGTTATCGTACCTTCGCGCTGAAGTATCATACGTCGTGGTTAGTTATCGTACTTTCGCCCTATAGCATTATACTTCATGTACAGTTAGCGTACTTTCATGCTCAGTTGTTGTACCCTTGTACTGAAGGGTCATACCGTCTCGGTCAAGGTGCTGAACAGACTATTCATTGGAGGTGACCAAATGTAACCTTTGCTTGAGGGAGGTCAATAACCAGCAAAATTCTTTTTCCACCTCTTGTGCAGCCATTTGCTCTGACGCTCCAAATGAACAAGTGGCCTTTCGAATGTAAACTCTTCATTAACGAATGATCCACATTACGTAAAATTGAGCCGAAAGCAGTAACTGAAAGAGTAGGTTTTAGTTTTGCATATACCAAAACGCAATACTAGATATCATAGCCCTTTACAGAAATCATTAAGCTCTACTATACGCTGCAGTAATTTCAGGAAGATGTGTTCAATGGCGACAAGAACCTATCAATCTCTGATATCTGCAATTTATCTAAATCCATCTCACTTTAAGAAAGAGTCGTGGCCAAGTGCTGTAATCAGAAAATGAATGTTATTTCCTTTGTTACCGTATTCAATATAATTGTAGATCTGCATATCAAAGCAAGTAATAGTAGAAGTGCAAACAGCTAAGGAGAGAGATCTGTAAACTTATGCACGTAACTAAAATTGTCTATTCTTTCGATTAATCTCTACTAAAATCGTCCCCCTCATCACCGATCACGTTGAAGAAGAAATACTTTCTCTCGATCATTGTAAAATGTATGCCCACGAATTTGGATCCATTTCTACGAGTGAAATCAAACAAAGCTTATGACAGAGAGTAATCTAGATCAAGATTACCACAGCCTTTACTGTTCTGAATATTCGTATCAAATCACCTCTTAACCTTCTCCTTTATAGGCTAAACAGTGTCGAGTCTCCCACCTGGCTCTCGTTAGATTTACTTTTTTTTTCATATAAAAAAAACTGGGCATGAACACCAATTCCCTCTTACATTTGAAAAACGAAGCACGAGAAAAAATCTCAGTAATTCGTGACCTCAGACTCATTCATTTCACGATTTTTGAGATATTTAGAAAAGAATTGACAATGTGATACGTATGGTTTTGAGACCTACTGACAATATCTGTATACTCTCACGATTTCCCGTTGTGGTCTTTATCAATGGAAATTCACTGAATTCTTTCACAACAAGCGTATTGGCCCCATGTAGAAAACACCCATACGGTGTATGTTTCTACTTCACAGTGTAATGACTTGGAGAAACGCTACATCGATCAAGTTGGCCATACGCAAGATTAGAAACGAGAGATCATGGCTACAACCGCCCCTAGACGATAGTCATTTGTCTGTTCAGGTTCAATGGTGACATAGTATTGTCCACAGTTGTATGAGACGGAACAAGAGACGCCCTGTCGAATCTTTAGTCCTTTTTAGAACGTCAGTCCATTGTTATCAATTAAACGGAGACAGAAGTGTGTCGTGGGAGCGAATGACTAGCAATTTGTAGCCACATTGTCACTCCAACGTCGAAGGCAAGGCTGATATTAGGCATTTGTTCTACAACCATGGTCCTTGACGAGGGGCGTGAGTTATTATCTCCGGAATCAGCGAGCAAGACGCCCCACGTCTGGCCTAGTCATGTGATTGATGACGTTGCACTGTTTTACTGACAGGCTTTTGACGACTGTCGGCCATGGCTATGCAGGAGCGACACTTGTATTCAAATGTAGATACTTAGATGATAAAGGACTGGCGTCTAAGAGAATAGAATAAAAGTAAAAGCTCTTTGGTTTCGTGATGGCTTGGAGACGTATTTCTTCATCTGTATGTGAAAGTGCCGGAACAGACATCCAGGAATTCTGAATATTTCTTTTTAATTCATTTTTTCCATTTTGTCGAAGTTAGAGTAGAATATTAAAACTGGCCATGATGAGGACCCTTGTATTGGAACTAGCGGAGGCAATAGAGCGTTTAGAATAGTCAGAGGTGAAAAGTGGTGGTTAAGTGCGTATCTTGCGGTATATTGGATTCATTTCGAGTTTCTCTCTTTTTGGAAGAGCAGTGGACGTTGAGGTCTCCTGCTATTGTAACTGAGTAGACAGATTTGACACGAGAACGTTTAGGTAAATGTATTAAACTGGTAATCCCACGTTGTACGAAGGCTGTCCGGATTTTGGTAAATTCGACCGAAAGAAAATTGGGATTTAAGGATCGTTTTTCATGATATGGAGGAGTGACGTGATACAGAG
Organism: Panulirus ornatus; assembly: GCF_036320965.1. Classification (NCBI taxonomy): domain Eukaryota; kingdom Metazoa; phylum Arthropoda; class Malacostraca; order Decapoda; family Palinuridae; genus Panulirus; species Panulirus ornatus. The sequence goes on along the minus strand of NC_092294.1, from coordinate 12,729,457 downwards.
GTTGCCTGAGGTGATCGGCAACATGAGAGACGTGTGTTCGCTTCTCTGCTGAAATTGTTTGGAAAGTGGACCAGCTGTGTGCCTTGAGGATGACGATTATTCTGGAAGAGAAAAATACGAAATGATTACATTTCCAGGACCAAAGTTGCCACTGACTCAAAAGATTTTTTCATATTTTTCTCTTCTCGTTACGTGAAACGCTAGACAAGGTACTGGGAATATTCCGAGCTGAGTGGTGCCCATTCCAGTCTCGATTATTAAGTAAATATGGAATGAACATGTGAGAAATGGGGTGAACAGATACGAATCGGTGGCATTGTGATATAACCATAATTCAACATGTGATGTTGATCACCGACCATTCTACCATGTTAATCTTAACTTCTCAACCCAAATAGCATATTGCAAGTCGCATATACACCTTACCTTCCCACCTTAGAATTCTCCATAGGGGCTCTCGCAACACAGTCGAAGGTAACCATGTCCACCAGATGGAACCACAAGTCAAGGAGAGGTGTGGGAACGTTGGCGTCTGCCTAGGGCGAGTGTAGGACAAATGAAATGTAAGTACAACTTTATTGTCTTAGTGGAACTTTCAGGAGCAAGAGAGATGTTGTGGTATGTTGAATCATTTGTTTATATAATGATGAAGAGATGGGTCACGGTGTCTTGAGGGCAGACGAGAGATAGTCTTAATTCTGGGGAATGTGGTTTCGGATAGATGGTTATCTTGTGGAAATAGATTTTTTTTTAAGGCTGGGTTTGCAAGGATGTTTGTTAATCTCTTCTATGTCCACAGGAACCGGCAACATGCATGTGAGTACTCAAGAACCTTGCCGTGCGATGTCTCAAGTCTGAATGACGCGGAACCATCACCAAGACAAGGGGCTGCCAAAAGGTTTCTTACCAGAAGGTTTCTTGACGGAATCCATTTCGGTGAGGACGAAAAGCGTTGTTTCATTTGCACTCGCTGGGTCCATCCACAAAGAATACGGACGGCTGGGTAACTTGGTGTGATTAAGCCATGGTCTTGATAGATTACTGTTTATCATCACATTAATGACTGAAGTTATCAGCCGAGTCATTAGCTACTAAGTGTGGGATATATCTTACTTTTGACGAGTTACTTTCATACTGTAAGAGCCACTGAACAATCAACTCTAACTATTGCAGAGCATTTTAGTATTCTATAACTTACTTTTTTTCAAAGCAGTCACCCTAGACATTGAGCTATTAGAAAGATAACTTTAATGTGTACCTGTGTTTTAGCTCTCCATCAGCACATCTCTAGAGTGCTGGTAGAGCACGCCATCATCAGCTCGCACCTACATTGCCTGGCTATATCCGCAGGAACCAGCTATGCCTCCACCAACACTCAACCCTGATGCTCGAATGTGCCATCCAAGACTATATCCTACCACCTTCAGGACACCACTAAGACGCCAGCAATAGGTTCAACATGGCAATCAACTGCGTGAGGTATTTGACTTAAGCCCACTCACCCATTAGTGGGTATAGCACGTAATGAAGGTCATACTTTCATTGGGTCCACTAAGGAAAGTCATATCTTCTAAACAATTTGGTGTGGTTTGACCATCTCTTTAACAAATAGATTATTGCCTATCATAGTAATAACTAGATGATTTATATCATCTGCTACCAAGCGTCAGATATCACTTGCTATTGGATGATTACCTTCGAAGAGTAATATCCAGTGAACAATTAACTCTAATAATTACGAAACATAAAATATTACTGAGAGCAATCATCCTATATGATGAACAGTTGAGCTCTCCAGTTTCTTTACTTTCATACTTGTTTGCCATTTCCTGTGTTAGTGAGGAAGCGCCAGGGACAAAGAAAGGTCTCAGTCACTGACTCTCTAGTTTAGTTATATACATACATACACCTTGGTATCACTGCCAAAGTGAAGGATGCCAGTGACAATGTTATCAGCGATCAAGTGCTTATCACTGCAGTTATCACTTATTTGATTATCCTGCTGGTTGCCTCATCTTTGCTCGTTACGTTTTGGGTTGTATGGTGTGCCTACTTCTGACATATGAGGTAATGTGTGTGTGCACGATTTTCGGGTGGGGGATCTTTAGCCACCAACTATACACTAGGAAATGTATGTGTGGGCTGATTCTGTTTTTGTATCTCCTGTGAATACCTTTTTGTATACACAGGGAGAGTTCTTCACTCGTTGGGCCCCAACTTATGAACTTTCCCTGCCATCAGATAGCCTTTTAAACCTCTGCAAACTACATATATCACTGACAGGGATACTTTATTCCAACCATACACCTTCCCTATAACATCCTTTCTAACTAGTTTATCCAGTTTTTTTCTATGGCCTCTGGTTGATTTTGTGCTGCATCGTTCAGTTATCACGTCCCCCACAACTCTTCCATGGGGGACAGCTTTTCAACCCCCATTTTCTCATTGTAGTTCAATTTTCTTTATTCAGGTACCATATTAGTTGCTTTTCTCTCTACCCCCTCAATCAGATCTTTGTGATTCTTTAAGCGCAGTGACCAGACTTTTAAGATATAAACCAGTCTAGATCTAAGTAGTAAATCATTTTAAATCTCGTGATTCTTATATTTGCCAGCAGACGGTATACCTTTTTCATAGTTCTAAAGTGTAGCTCAGGCAACGAATTAAGCACAGTGTCTATCCTAGATCTCTTTCACATGAAGATTCCTGTAATCTATTACCCGTTAGGTAATAATCACACCAAGGACTTGCATCACCGATTTATATTTCCCTGACGGTCTTAGCATCATCCACAAACATATTCGGATACAATTCCAGTCCATTAGGCAAGTTGTTTATATACACCAAGAATAGATGTGGGCCTAAGACTGAGCCTTGTAGCACGTCACTTGCAATGCCAGCCCACTTTGCTCCCTTCCAATAATGTAGTCTTATTCTTCCATCCAGTTAAAAGCCCATCACTTGTTCCTGCCTGTAGCTCCTTTTCAGTTAACCTCCAGTGGGTAACCACATCAAAAGCTTATAACAGCCGAAGAACACACACACACACACACGTATACATATGTAGGGCAAACTCTGGAGTAAAGAGATGAGCGACTGAGAGTGATGGCGCTGAATGTAAGTGGGTTGACTGGTGAGAGTAAAAGGAGAGCTTATGGAGAAGTCAAAAAGTTGTAGTTCAGATGTGCTGGGGATCGGTGGAAACCCATATCCTTGGGCAGAGTGTGTGGACTGAAAATGGAAATGATAGATGCAAGTTAGGGGCGGGCGTGGAAAGAGTGGTATGGACGATAGTGAATTAAAATCAACGAGTGTGTGGGAGGGTGTTACAGAGCATGGATGGAATGGATCAAGTATAGTGTGGGTAAAATGAAAGACTGGAATTGAAGTATATGTGCCTGTGAATATAAAGACTGTGCAAGGCAAGGATGAAATGAAGCGTTTCTGGTAAAATCTGAATGACTACAAATGATTTTGAGACTGAGAGAAACATGGTTGTATTGGGCGATATGATTGCAAAAGTGGGATGGGATGACATTTGAGAGTTAGATGGTAAATGGGGAGTTCCTGTAGTAAATGAGAATAGAAGTTATCTTGTGGATGGCTGTGCTGAGGGGGATTTATTCCTTGCAAAAACACCCGTTTCAGCACAAGATGATCCACAGATATACATGGATGAGGAATGATGGAACATAGAAGCAAAAGACTTTAAATATGTGGCAGTGGATGAAAGATTGAGAAAGACAGGCTGGATGCTAGAACTGAGAGGTTTGTTTGGAGACTGACCACTTCCTTGTTCTTGTAAGGATAAGGATCATGTAGAAGTGGAGGTATGGTGTAGGGAAGAATGGTGAGGTAAGTGTTGGCAAGCAAGAAGATGAATCAGAAAAAATGTAGGGAGGAGTATAAAGAGAAGATAACTGAAAACTTAGATGTTAGTACAGTGAATGTAGGAATGTAGCCATGTGTGAATGAGGTATTTAAAATGTTTAGAGAAATACAGTTAAAGGTTGTAGAATTAATAGTTGGATACGAGGTCGTAAGATACAATAAAAAAGGGCAATGCATGGAGGGTGGAAGAGATTAGGAAAAGAAGAAATAGGCATATGGTAAATTGCTTGAGAGGAATGTGCCAGTGGAAGTTCAGCAAAGGAGGAGGGAAGAATATAGAATAAGTGGAATGTAAAGAAGCTTGAAGAGAAAAGCAACGAAAAAGTAGAGGAAGATTTTGCAAGAAAGTAAAGTGAAAAATTCAGGATTATAAGAACTCACACTGGAAATAGGTGAGAAAGGTAAGAGGTGGATGTAAAAGTGGAAATGATAATGTAAGAAGTAAGGAAGGGGAGTTGCTAAATCAAAAGAAGGAAATGAAAGGAAGATGGAAAGAGTATTTTGAAAAACTGATGAATGTGGGAGAAGTTGGGGGAGGGAGTTGTTACATGTATTGGTATGGAGAATGGATGGAGGAGGATACAGGAGCAAGGGTCTATAGCAAAAAGGGAGGTAAGAAGGGCAATAATGAGGCTGAAGGTATGAAAGGTACCTGGAGTGGATGGGATTATGGCTGAAATGCTGAAGTATGGAGGAGAAAGTGTGGTAGAGTAGATGCATCTGATGTGTCTTTTCATGTGGAAACAGAATGTTGTGCATGAGGAATGGGTGAAATTATCATTGTTCCTTTATTCAGAGGAAAAAGTGCTAAGGAAATATGTAGCAATTATAGGGGAATAAGTCTGTCAAGTATATCAAGAAAAGTGTATGCAAAAATGTTGATTGATAGAATGATGGAAGTGACTAAAAGCAGAAAAAGTGAGGAGCAAGGGGATTTTAGGTAAAGTAGGAAATGTGTGGATCAGATTTTTGAGGTAAAGATTACTGTGGAAAAGTATTTAACAAAAGGGAAGAAACTGCATGCAACTTTTATGGATCGAGAAAGCATATGACTGTCGAGTTGAATGCTTTATGGGATGTGTTAAAGATATACGGGGTAGGGGGATAAGAATTGGATGGTGTGAAAGCCTCCTATATAGGAGAAAATGCATGTGTAAGAGTGGATAGAGAGTTGAGCAAAAGTTTCAGTATACATGTGGGTGTGAGGTTGGGCTGTGTGATGTCACAGTGGCTTTTAATATATATATATATGGATAAAGTGATGAGATGGTAGCAAAACTACAGAAAGGGAATGCTGAGATGGAGTGTGGCAATGAGATATGGTGGCTTGTGGCGAGACTGTTCACGGATGAAACTGTTTTTTGCTGAGAGTGAAGAGGAATTGCAGAAGGTTGTAAGCGTGTTTTATGATGTGTTTATGCATGAGCGATTGAAGGCAAGTGCAAGTAAAAGTAAAGTAATGGTGTTTAAAGGGAAACTGATCAACAGTGTAGATTTTGTAAACTTATAGTGAAAGAAAAAAAGTATGCTAAATTGTGATTTGGATATGGGGGGGAGAAAGACTGGAAGAAGCCCAAATGATGATAAGTGGCAATTGACTTCACTAGTTATGGAGACTTTGTTGCTGTGGCTGCCACATTGAGGGACTTCCAGAAAGGAACAGGCATCAGGGATATAGATAGATAAATAGATAGACATGTATATATTCATGTTTGCCTTAATCCATTCCTGGTACCACCCCGCCCCACAGGAAACAGCATCGCTACCCCCTGCTTCAGTGAGGTAGCGCTAGGAAAACTGACAAAAAAGGCCACATTCATTCACAGTCACTAGCTGTCATGTGTAATGCATCCAAACCACAGCTCCCTTTCCACATCCAGGCCCCACACACCTTTCCATGGTTTACCCCAGATGTTTCACATGCCCTAGTTCAGTCCACTGGCAGAATGTTGACCCCCGGTATACCATGTTGTTCCAATTTGCTCTTTTCCTTGCACACCTCCCACCCTCCTGTATGTTTAGGCCCCAGTCACTCAAAATCTTTTTCATTCCATCCTTCCACCTCCAGTTTGGTCTACTACTCCTTATTCCCTCCACCCCTGACACATATTTCCTCTTTGTCAATCTTTCCTCACTCACTCTCTCCATATGTCCAAACCATTTTAACACACCCTCTTCTGCTCTCTCAACCACAATCTTTTTATTTCCACACATCTCTCTTATCCTTTCATTACTTACTCGATCAAACCACCTCGCACCACATATTGTCCTCAAACACTTTACTTACAACACATCCACCCTCCTCTGAACAACACTATCATAGTATAGCCATTGCCTCGCAACCATATAACATTGTTGGAACTGCTATTCCTTCAGACTTGCACATTTTTGCTCTCTGAGATAACATTCTCTCCTGCACATTCTTCATCGCTCCCAGAACCTTCGCTTCCTCCCCTGCCTGTTCTTCGTCTTTTCCCTGGTGCAATCTTGCTAATGAGAGAGATGGCAATTAAGTATGAAAAAAAGATGTTTTATGAGCATTTGAACTTGCCATTGATAATCATTTGGTATCAGCCCAAAAAAGAATTACGGTACAATTTAGGTTATTTGAAAAGTTTTTTTTATCATATTCCAATTCTAAAACTAGTCATATTTTTCATGTTGAATGAGATTCTGGGACCCAAATATTGCTTTGGGATCATTTCCACTTATAATCAATTACATGCTCGAATATGTTTCATAATTATGCACTGTTCATAACTGTTCACTATATATTAGCCCTAGTAGTAATTCAAAAACATTTTTGGCTAGTTTTTCAAATGAATCCTTTCATTGTTTGTACTTTTAAAACAGGTTTTTGGTCTGGAAAACATCTTGAACAACTATATGCATTTCTTGCCATCAGCATTCAGGAAATAAATTCAATTCAAAATGTGTTGGTCATATCTTTTTATTGTTGAACGAGATTCTGGTGTCCAAATTTTGCATAGTAGCCACTATTTCAAAGTCTAATTACAGAGCTATTTGCTACTCATATTCATTTGATGCCAATGTGCACTAAGAAGTATTACAATACATACTTTAATTCATTATTTGAGGCAAAGAATCCTATTTCTAAATAATCTTCCACTTTTGAGTTCTTTAGCTTTGATGTTTTTCCTTAAAATTTCCAGTGAAATCCAAGAATAGTTCATATCTTTCATGCTGAATATGATTTTGTGGTCAAAATCTTGTCTCGGCCATTAACTTCTATAACCAAGCTTATAATTAATTACATTCAATATATCTCATAATTATTAGCCATTCATAATCATTCACTAATGGTCCTATGAAGCATTATAGTAAATCTTAAGGTAAATGAGTTATGAAAGCATTGTATTGTCATAATGCCTATTTCTCCTGCCTACAATGAGTCTGGTATTCAAATGTTACTCTTTGGCTATTACAATTTTACAGTTGTCTGAATTAAATACAAACTCAGTTCCATTATTTGCTACTCGTATGGTTCACTATGTAACTAAAGGTAGCATTATTATAAGTCTAGGACATAATTTTTGAAGTAAGAAAGTCACTTATAAATTGAGCTCTAATTTTGGAATTTTGAAATATTGTTTGGCAAAATGGTAATAGTTCCTGGTACTTTTCAGGTCATGTTTCTTCAAAGAGTAGATTTCACGTAAAATCTCAGTATATTGTTGATTAGGAACATTAGATATTTTACTTATACCTTTTGAAACTTTAATCAATTACATGAATATCATGTATTAACGGACATCTTAGGTAGCAGGGTTGCCATGATCACTGCCACAGCCATAGCAGGGTACCCATGACTGCTGAAGGATACCTGTTGCTGCAGTAAGGCACCTTTGGCTGCATCAAGGTGCCTACAGCCAAAATCAGGACAGCCATGGCTGCAAGGGCATGGCTGTGGCCATCCAATTTAGCCATGGCTGGGAGCCCACGCCCCCAGCTGGACCCCCACGACCCCAGCTGAGAACCGACGACCCCAGCTGAGAACCGATGACACCAGCTGGGAACCCACGACCCCAGAGGGGAGACCATGACTCCAGCGGGGTAACCACGACCCCAGCTGGGGGCCCACGACCCCAGGTGGGAGCCCACGACCACAGCGGGGAGCCCACAACCCCAGGTGGGAACCCACGACAGCAGCTGGGAGCCCACAACCCCAGGTGGGAGCCCACGACCCCAGCTGGGAAACGACGACCCCAGCCGGGAACCGACGACCCCAGCAGGGAGACCATGACCCCAGCTGGGAGCCTACGACAGCAGCTGGAAGCCCACGACCCCAGCTGGGAGCTGACAACCCCAGCGGGGAGCCAACGACCCCAGCTGGGAACCCACGACCCCAGCTGGAAACCCACGACCCCAGCTGGGAGCCCACGACCCCACCTGGGAGCCTACGACCGCAGCTGGGAGCATACGTCCCTAGCTAGGAGCCGGCGACCCCAGCAGGGAGCCGACGACCCCAGATCGAAGGCGACGACCCCAGCTGGGGAGCCGGACGACCCCCAGCGGGGGAAACCACGGCCCCCCGCTGGAGCCCACAACCCCTGCCTGGGAAACCCACGACCGCACCAGCTGGGAGCTACGACCGCAGCTGGGAGCCTACGTCCCCAGCAGGGAGCCCACGACCCCAGCTGAGAGCCCACGACCCCAGCTGAGAGCCCACGACCCCAGCTGAGAGCCCACGACCCCAGCGAGGCACCCACGACCCCAGCTGGGAACCCACGACCCCAGCTGCGGGCCTACGACTCCAACTGGGAGCCCATGACCTCAGCGACGAACCCACGACCCCAGTGGGGTGCCTATGACAACAGCTGGGAGCCCACGACCCCAGCTGGGAACCCACGACCCCAGCAGGGAGTCCACGACCCCAGCTGGGAGCATACGACCGCAGCTGGGAGCCTACAACCCCAGCTGGGAGCCCACAAACCGCAGCTGGGAGCCCACGACCGCCAGCAGGGAGCCCAACGACCGCAGCTGGGGAGGCCCACGACCCAGCTGGGGAGCCCACGACCGCAGCTGGGAGCCCACGACGCAGCTGGGGAGCCCCTCGACCCCAGCTGGGAGCCCACGGACCGCAGGCTGGGAGCACCAACGATCCCAGCTGGGAGCCCACGACCCCAGCTGGGAGCCCACGACCGCAGCTGGGGGCCCACGACCCCAGCTGGGAGCCCACGACCCCAGCTGGGAGCCCACGACCGCAGCTGGGAGCCCACGACCGCAGCTGGGAGCCCACGACCGCAGCTGGGAGCCCACGACCGCAGCTGGGAGCCTACGTCGCCAGCTGGGAGCCTACGTCCCCAGCTGGGAGCCTACGTCCCCAGCTGGGAGCCCACGACCCCAGCTGGGAGCCCACGACCCCAGCTGGGAGCCCACGACCCCAGCTGGGAACCCACGACCACAGCTGGGAGCCTACGACCCCAGCTGGGAGCATATGACCGCAGCTGGGAGCCTACGTCCCCAGCTGGGAGCCCACGACCGCAGCTGGGAGCCCACGACCCAAGCTGGGAGCATACGACTGCAGCTGGGAGCCCACGTCCCCAGCTGGGAGCCCACAACCGCAGCTGGGAGCCCACGAACGCGGCTGGGGCCCACGACCCCAGCTGGGAGCCCATGACCCCAGCTGGGAGCCCACGACCCCAGCTGGGAGCCCACGACCCCAGCTGGGAGCCTACGTCCCCAGCTGGGAGCCTACGTCCCCAGCTGGGAGCCCACGACCCCAGCTGGGAGCCCACGACCCCAGCTGGGAGCCCACGACCCCAGCTGGGAACCCACGACCACAGCTGGGAGCCTACGACCCCAGCTGGGAGCATACGACCGCAGCTGGGAGCCTACGTCCCCAGCTGGGAGCCCACGACCGCAGCTGGGAGCCCACGACCCAAGCTGGGAGCATACGACTGCAGCTGGGAGCCCACGTCCCCAGCTGGGAGCCCACAACCGCAGCTGGGAGCCCACGAACGCGGCTGGGGCCCACGACCCCAGCTGGGAGCCCATGACCCCAGCTGGGAGCCCAGGACCCCAGCTGGGAGCATACTACCGCAGCTGGGAGCCTACGTCCCCAGCTGGGAACCCACGACCACAGCTGGGAGCCTACGACCCCAGCTGGGAGCATACGACTGCAGCTGGGAGCCTACATCCCCAGCTGGGAGCCCACGACCACAGCTGGGAGCCTACGTCCCCAGCTGGGAGCCCACGACCGCAGCTGGGAGCCCACCAACGCAGCTGGGAGCCCACCAACGCAGCTGGGGGCCCACGACCCCAGCTGGGAGCCCACAACCGCAGCTGGGAGCCCACGACCCCAGCGGGGAGCCCACGACCACAGCGGGGAGCCCACGACCACAGCGGAGAGCAAACGACCTCAGCGGGGACCCCACGACCACAGCAAGGAGGCCATGGCCGAAGCAGGGCCACAAAAGGGCAACTACATCTATAGCAGGGTGCCTACAACTGCACAGGGCATCTGTGTATCTGCCCTATTGTAGCAATAGCCAATATGCTGCAGCTGTAGACGCCCTGCTATAGAGAAAATTGAGAGGTTGACGTTGTTCAAACTTGATGGCAGAAATGAAACGTGAATATTATATGTCTATTACAGTGTTTACTGAAATATAGATGATACTACAACATCTGTTATGAAATATACATGTTTATCATCAATAAAATGTTAGAATCTACCAAATGTTTATACACAAAACCCTATGCTTCAAATAAATCAAGTCTTCATTATTGTAAGACACTTGCTACATCTTTATCACAGTTTAAAGATCCTTAAAGAATACTAAAGAGCAAAGAATAATTTCCTCTCTACATTTAATAACCCTCAAAAAAATTTTCGTAGCAAACTGAAATCCAGAAGTATCATTTAAGCATTCCTTTGCACAAAAATGGAGTTTAAGTTCTCATTACACTGAACTAAATATGTATACACCTGCACGCCTAGTAGCCTTGGTAAGGTGGCGCGTTAGGAACAGAAATTGAACATTTAAGTTAAAGATGAACTCTTGCCCCTCTCAGTTGCCTTTTATGACAAAAGATACAGGAGTACCATTTTTTTCTCCCATACAACTAAAGATGATATAAATGACTAGTATATAATAAAGATGTCAAAAAAAATAACTAATCATTTACAAACTGTTGTTAAAAAAAATCATGCCGTTGTATCATGTACCACATAAGAGATGGTGACTATCGTATTAAAAAATTACATATCAATTCAGCTTCTGATAAATTATACTGTAATAACTTTTAGAGGACAAGATTATGAAAATATGAGTTAATCTTACATACATCATCTTACTATTTTAGTATACCAATGAGCATAGAAAGCTATTATGTTTGTACAAAATTTCACATATTTGAAAATGCGTATCACCTTTATCATGAAATAAGACTGCCAATGCTGATAACTAAATACAGTCCTACTTTCTGCTCCCAGTGTTTACACCTTTCCTTCATCAATGTCCTTCTTCAGTGCCTTCAAGATATTTCCTGCTTTCTCTAGATTCTCATCCTCCTGGGGATTCATATTTGTAATTATTCAATATGCATCCCATCTTTTCTAAATGATAGGCAGCATGCATATCAATGACAAAGTATAATCAAAAATAACAAAACACTTCCCCTGTAAAATATAATATAGTTATTCTACAGTCTCACACTCTGTATAATGAATCTGAAATACAACCCACCATCCAAAGCCAAGCCCACTATACCTTTCAGTACTTTCTCTTGACCATTTCATAAGCATATTGACCTCCATATAACACAATTCTCCAATTCATCCCATGCATATCTCTTACCCATCCATAATTCAGGCCCTAATAAATCAAAATGTCTCTCATTCCAGCCTGCCATCTTCTTGGTCTCCCCCTTCTCCCTCTACTTTTGACAAATAAACACCTTTAATTGATCCCTCTATGCTCTTCCATTACATATAACCAAACCATTTCAGCACACCCTGATCTGCTTTCTTGATCATACTCTGCTTACAACCACACCTTTCTATTACACAGTCATTCCTTATGAGATCAACCTGCCTCACACCATATGCTGTCCTCAGGTATTTCATTTCCATGATACCTATTCTCTTCTGTTCTTTTGCATTCAGAGCCCAAGGCACACCCATACAATACAGCTAGGAGTACTAAAAATTCAAACATAATCATCTTTCCCCCTAATAGACACTGAGCTTTCCCTCCACACAATCCTCAATTCATCCCATTTCTAACCTTACAACTAACTTCTATGGTTCCATCAGATCCAGGCTGTCTCTATTCAGACTTGCTCTCTAATAATCCAGTCTCATCACAATGCTGCATCCCATCACCTTAAACTTGCACACATTCACTCTACTTTCTCCTTGAACACTCTCCTAAACTATGTCACCATTTTTGAGAGTTCCTCTCTTGAGTATGCCACCACAACTAAGTCATTTGTAAACAGCATATGATCCAACTCTCAAGCTGCCAAACACCCACCCTACCATAGCACAAATATGCCATAAACCTGCCCTTTGTTTTCTGTCCATATACATATTAAACAACCATAGTGGCAACCCACCTCCACCAAGAACCACTCATCCTCTCTTTCCTACTCGTGCACATGCCTTATTGTCCTGGCAATAACCCCTCGGCATCTGATAAATTTCCAAGTATGCCATATATTCATAACTCCTTTCACCTATTTGTCAACCCTATCATACATTTTTTACTCATCTATAAATGTCACATACAGTTCACTCTCTGTCTCAATGTATTTTTTACATAAATTCTTCAAAACACCCATTACAGACATCTTATCTAGAAGCCAAAATGCTCATCTCCAAATAGGTGCCATCACCCTCTCAATCACAGCCACAATTCATATAATTCCAAATTTCTAATTTCAATCACATTTTCTTTTATTTCACCTTTATTTTTATGTTAACTGAGATGGCATGGGCAACAGAGTGCACTATTCAAGGTGATCTCATTAATGCTATCTATACATACCCTATCCTAAGCCAGGAACCATTCAGTGAGACATCTATACATACCCTATCCTAAGCCAGGAACCATTCAGTGAGACATCTATACATACCCTATCCTAAGCCAGGAACCATTCAGTGAGACAAAGTGGATTATTTTTATCAAAATTTTCTGATTACATTTCTTACATGCTTATACTGTTAACTTATTCCTTTTGTAAATTCAGATGTATAAACTCTCCCTACTACGATCATAATTTTGCCTACATAGCAGAAGCATCAAAGTACAATAAATGCAACAATCTCTATTCTCTGTCACCATGGTTTAAACACATCCAGATTTCAAAATGTAGCACTAAAATCTAAATATATAAAGTCATCAACTATATTTTGTAGTATTTTGAGTACAAAAATAGAAGTATCTCCTTTAAATAACATTCACATACCTTTATGAAGCAGAAGCGAATATAATTTTCGCCAATGTTACCATGCTCTGGGCAGTAAAAGGCTGAAGGTGGGATACCCTGAAGTTTGCGGTTGCGAGAGAGCCACTTAACAAAGCGAAAGTCCTTACGTTCATTAATATCTCCTCCTACATCAACCTTGCTTGCTAGAAAGGAAAAGAAAAACTTAGAAGGCAAGCTCTCGTGCAAAAAGGAATAGTTTTCACATAAAAATTTTCATCAGGAAATAACAAATATATATATATATTAGACATCAGATGGAATACAATTCTAAAACTTTGCAACTTAGGGAATAAAAGAAATAGCATACTGGATCATCCTTCAGTTATTTGTGGCCACAAAGTAACTGTGACAATGCAACTGGCTAAGAAATGAATGGACTAACTCATGGTAGAGGCAAGCCAAATCCTTAAGAAAATCAGTGTAATATCAGTACTTTCAATTTCATTCTAGATACAAATACAATGCTTATTTAGGAATTCTGCATTAAGAACAATCATCCAGGAAGTATAAGGGTGGTTAATGCACTACCTAAATATTTTCATGCAGTAACTTTAAAATGAATTTTTCAAGTCTAAGTTCTAAAACACCACAATATCAAATGTGTAGACTACTTACCAATATCCCTTACATCAGCCAAGATGAAATAACCACCCTCTGGAATTATGGGGTTCAGTCCAGCATCTGTAAGAATCTTTACAATATTGTTCCGTTTCACTTTCAGTTCTGCAGGTAAAGACAAGAAGTAGCATTCAGGTGTTCCAAATCGTTCCAATTCTATCTCAAAACCCTGAGCTACAGCCTCCTGCAAGAAAATTGGCAAATTAACAATTCTAAATACAGCTCTAACAAGGGTTAGCCTTGTTTCTTTCCTGTTGACATGATATGAACAAATAAAATGATTGCCTTTGATATGTTTGGAAAGCATCCTTACACATCCAAGACAATTTAGTGCATAAAAAAATTGCAGTGCAAGCTCCCTCAGGCTACGCACATGGCCATAAAACAACTGATAGTTTATAAACCGTTTCGTTAATGGTAAGTTTCAGAATCATCAAAGTATTACATTACTTTTTCTCTCATACATATATCCACTGTCTTTTTTTATAAATGATCACTACCATATCAGCAAGGCAGCACCAGGAGCAGCCAAAGAGAGTCTGCATCCACTCACATCCATTCTTTAGTTATTAACTCTAATCCACAAAAAGCACAGCTCCTTATCTACAACTAGGCCCTACAAATTTTCCCATGGTTTACCCTGGACACTTTACATGCCCTGATTCAGTCCACTGACAGCACATCGATCCCAGAACACCACATCATTACAATTCACTCTGTCACATGCATGCCTTTTGCCCTTCTGCATGCCCAGGTCCCAATCATTCAAAATCTTTTCACTACATCCTTCCATTTCCAGTTTGATCTCTAAATCCATCTTGTTCCCTCCACTTCTGACACATATATCCTCTTTACAAACCTTTTGTCACTCACTCTCTCCACATGTCCAACCCATTTCAGCACATTCTTTTCAGCTCTCCCAACCAAACTCTTTTCATTACCAAACATCTCTCTTATCCTTTCATTACTTATTCGATCAAACCATCTCACACTATATATTGTCCTCAAACAATTCATCTCCAATACATCAGCCCTCCTCCACACAGCCCTATCTATAGCTCATGCCTCAAATCCACATGATATTGTTGGGACTACTATTGCTTCAAACATGCCCATTTTCGCCCTCCAGATAACATTCTTCAGCACTTCCAGAATCTTCACTCCTTTCCTACCCTATGACTACTTCCACTTCCATGGTTCCATTCACTGCCATGTTCACTCCAAGGTATCTAAAGCACTTTATTTCCTCCCCTTTTTCTTCACTCATACTCACAACTGAACTAATCTGTCCCTCTATCTATCTATCTTTGATGCCTGTTCCAACTGGAACTTCCTCAAAGGGGTGGCCATGGCAACAGAGTCTCCATCAATAAAAAACTCCAGTGTTGCTTCTCAGCCTTTCATGCCTCACCTTTAAAGGCCACTGGCAGAGGGCAAGTCTAGCACAGTATTTGCAGAGGCTCCTATCAAATGTTCCTAATGACTACTTCCTTCTAATGCTCCAACCTACTGCTTCTAACCAATGTTTCTATCTAATAATCTTGCCTAAATATTCTTAACTACTACATCCATCTACTGCTCCTAACATTTTGCCAAAAGGCTGGGCTAGCGCATCATGCTCACAGCAAGAAAATCTAGTTACAAAGAATGAGTTGTATAAGTTGAGTGTTGTCAAGTTTTACATACGACAAGGAGAGAGTGTACAGTTGTAACAAAATGCCAGCAGTCCACATGTTAGCGAGGCAGAAAGAAAAGATAGCTGCCTGGGTCAGAGGAGTGCAACTTGATGACCACTAAAGTGCTGGCTTACTAAGCAGATGTCACTAACCCTCCTGATACCCAGGCAGGTAGCACTGGTAATATATCTCCCTGGTCACTGGCTGCTTACCAACTAATACTATCCATCAACCCTGCTAAAACCTAATAAACTTGCTTTACTGTAATTCACATTTACTCTCAATATTCACCCTTCACATGCTATTCCAAATTCAGTCACCAGCCTTACAGTTTCTCACCCAAATTTACTACTGGTGCTCTATGATCAGCAAACAACAACTGACTTTCTTCCAAGGCCCTGTCATCCCTCACAGACTGCATACTTCATATTTTCAAAATTCTCAATCATGCATCCTCTTTACTTTTCTCACTAGATTCACGTAAAATACTTCTTTAATTGCTGGGTCATTTACTACCAGCCACCTATTCCATGTACACATTCCTCTAACATACATCAAAGGATGGTGCCCCTCCTTGTACACTTTTTTCACATGCAAACTTTTCTTATATGTCACTCCTTAAAATCCTCTCTTTTTATCCATATCATCATATTTCAAATCAAGTTCTTCAATGCCCAAGCATTTACCTTACCCCTCAATACTGGCTTTTTCAGCCTCCTTTTTATCATCACATATCAATCTGTTATTTTCAGAAAATCTCTTAAATAATTTCCATTCTTTTCCAATGCAACCAAACTTCTTAAGCCAGCTCTCCTACCTAAAAACAAGCTTGCCTTCCTTTTGTATTTGAGTTACTGTCTAAACACATCCAATTAAGCAGATTTACCTTTGTCTTACCTCTTACAAAGATAACCTTTCAAAACAGAAAGTTATTATCCACACACAGCAACTGCCAGTGGCCATTCCCTCTACCCTCTTAATAATACAATTATGTCTGCTAAAGTTTTTCTCACTATCTCATAACCATGAATAACTATGATGGTAATTTAGGCACACATCTTCCCATTTTTACATATCTGAAGAACATGAAATATCTCTGCAAAATCTACAATCAAAATGATATCCAAATTATTTTTATGCCATGCATCCTTTTTAATCATTCCAAGAACCAATGCCTATTTCACTTTTGCTTCTTGCATACCAACTTCCAATGAGATAAAAGTTACTTACCTGAACAGGTGTAGTACAGGTATAGACAGAGTGCTGGTGGATTACTTGAGGGCCTTTCATTAGACTAGCAGGCCCGTACGCCCAACCAGTTTTCCAGCCAGTAACAGAAAATGTTTTGCCTGCTGAGCCAATAGTGATTGTCCGTTCCCACATTCCTGGTAATGTAGCTGGAGGCGACAGATAAAAAAAATTATAAATCAATTCACTTATACAGTGACTCCACTTGATATGTAAGAAATTTTTAATTTCACAATATATATATAATACAGCTTTCATACTTTATGTATATACATGTGTATGTGGGTGGGTTGGGCCATTCTTTCATCTGTTTCCTCGCGCTACCTCGCTAACGCGGGAGACAGTGACAAAGTATAATAATAATAAAAATAATACTTCCTGAATTGCAGAGTTAAAGCTGGCACTACCTTGCTGATTTAAGAAATGGTAAACTTAAATGAAAAAAAGGAAACAGCAAAACATGCCCTTCTCTCAGATGGTAAGGTATGATAATGGGGGATAATGAAGAAAGTCAAATTTTTGGAAGGTATAGAAGAAAATTATCTGTAACATATCACTGAACATACAAGGATGAAGGGAAATGACAGAGGAAAATTACCTATAACAACATAACACTGAACATACAAGGAAGATGGGAAATGATAAACCATCCTTATTGTACCTTATCTTCACACATACCATCATAAATACTGAGAATATTATATATGATATACATATTAGAAAAACTGCTCTTGTAAAGTTTAAGTGTGATTATGTGATAAATGAGGAAGTTACAATTTCGGAGCAGAGATGAGAAAAGACCTAAAGAGGAGAGATAACTGTGGAAACTACATGAACCCCAACAATATCTATGTTATCACAAACCGGGAAATGCAGTTCAAAGGCCAAGAACTAGGGCACTGTGGTAAGGGATTCTATTAAATTTCCAACGAACAAGCAGGAACACTGGTACCTCTAGCCTTAAATACAATGGGAATGTTAAGAAAGAAGGAAAAATGGTTTAGCTAAAAAATCTTAAAAAGCATACAAGGTTTGAGATTTAAAGTGGAGAGGATATGGGCAAAACTCAATGCAGTGTACTTTGACAAGGTATAAGAGAGCAAGGAATGATTATAGTATGATAAGAAAGGAAGAACAAAAATACTTAGATGAGAACACTGCGAACAAAGGACATAATTTGAAACTTCTCTATTAGTTCATCACAAATAAATTCTCAGTTAACAACTAATCTGGCTCAGGGATTCAGAGGAAAAATCTTTAAGGATAATGTGGATAACGTAAGTGAGGAACTGCACAACAAGTTCAAAATTGTTTTAACATAGGGAAACATTTCAAGAGTTTCCATTTCCATGGGAATCTAAAAGTTCCCGTCTATCTCTTTATAACTGAAATCCCACATTTTCTGTACTTCACCACCTCAAAGAAACATGCTTCCCTGCTTCATACACCATACTGACTGTTCCTTCACTATTATCATAGTACATCTGTTATATTTCATCAAAATTCTTTGAAAGAATACATATCATCAACACCAATATGAACTTTATTCCTACAGTTACATACCCCAATATGAATTACTTGAATGGCCCATCTTCCAACATTTCCCAAAATCTATAAATGTCTCTTATCAATAGAGCCAATTCTCCTCCCTCTTTGTCTTCTCTGAAATCCTCATTATCTCAAAGTTTCTTAACCTTCCTAAACATCTCATGAATACATGACTCTAATCTGACCATATCCGTTACTGGTTACGACTTATAAACAGTAGATATGTGTAAAGGTGGCCACTGTTCATTTGTTCCTGATACTATCTTGAAAAGATGAGAGATAATTAGGCATAAAAATGTTATATTAACTTGAAATTAACCATCAAAATACCAACCCATTCTGATGTGTTCCCATCCATCATATGTCATCCATTCATAAACTTCATCCATGATAGCAATGCTGTTATGCTTCTTGCATAGATCTCCAATCATCATTAGCTCATCATGTGTGAACACCTATGGAAAAAAGTGTGTCATTAACCTTAAAATAGTGGGCCTGGTCCAGAAATTCCATGATACAGAATGAAAAAAAAGGATTCTCTAAGAAATGATGGATTAGCATGCAAAAGTGACAAAAGCAACACAAAAATACATAATTCGAAACCTTTCATTTGCCTAATCCATTGGTGAAAGAGTGCCATGATAAGGTGTGAATTACAAGTTTGACAGCACTAGATAATAGAGAATGACAGCTAGACAACTTTTCTAATCACCTTGTTTCCCAAATGCACAGCACTCTTATTTTATGCATAAGCACAGTGTTGGTGCTATATAACATGACTTTATTTAGAAATATTACATTGTTCATGCCAATATCCAACATAAAGGAGCTTAGCTAGCATGTGTGCTGGGGATACTGAAGGATCTGTTTCCTTCTTTATTGCTGACAGGTAGGGAAAGGATATTGAGGGATTTGTTTCCTTCTTTAAAGACTGCATATGCAGAGAGGATATTAAGAGTGTGGGTAGGATACTTAAATTGTTTGCTTCATTATGGCTGGCAAGTGTGGTAAGGATACTGAAGGATCTATTTCCTTCTTTATGATCCGATGGTAAGTGATGAGAGGATACTGAAGGATCTAACAGTAATTTCAATTTCATACCACTTGTTTCATTCACAAAATAAACACTTATAGTAAATATAATGAGAATACAAAGAAGTATGACATCTTTCAGACAAGTAAATTTGAGTACATCAAGTGGCTGACAGGTGTGAGGAAGATATTGGAACATTTTTTTCTTTAAATTTGGTCTCCCAAATTGGAGTTGGAAAGACGGAGTGAAACAGATTTTGAGTGGTCGGGACCTGAACATACAGGAGGGTGAAAGTCATGCATGGAATTGAGTGAATTGGAACAATGTGGTATACTGGGGTCGACATGCTGTCAATGGACTGAACCAGGGCATGTGAAGCATCTAGGGTAAAATATGGAAAGGTCTGTGGGCCTGGATGTGGAAAGGAAGCTGTGGTTTCAATGCATTACACATGACAGCTAGAGACTGATTGTGAACGAATGTGGCCTTTTTTGTCTGTTTCTGGCACTGCCTCGCTGAAGGGGGGGATGCTATTTCATGTGTGGTGGGGTGGCGATGTGAATGGATGAAGGCAGCAAGCATGGATATGTACATGTGCATATATGTATATGTCTGTGTATGTATATGTATATATACGTTGAAGTGTATATGTATGTATATGTGCGCATGTGGGCGTTTATGTATATACACGTGTATGTGGGTGGGTAGGGCCATTCCTCCTCTGTTCCCTTGCGCTATCTCGCTAATGCGGGAGAAGGCAGGTTAAGTATAATAAAGAGAATTTTCTCTAAATCTCTCTAGTTCTATCATTTGAAACAAATGTCCTCCATTACTCCAGGACTACACAGAAAAAAATCAGATACAGCTGTTACATAACTTCATCCATAGGCATGAGTTCCATGAGGGCATCTCCCTTGTGGGCCTCCCTCCACTTTAAGGAATCCCACTACAATCACTATAGTCACTTATTTCTTCACATTTCTGAGGTTATTTTTCTCCATTTTCTTCACCATATCATGACTGTACCTCCATCTAACTTAGGTAATACAATAAAAGTACACACTTTCTTTTGGGTAATTGTGTATGCATGACCTTCAGGTGGACAGTCATCCATCTATAATGGTGCTTGTTGGGGTACTGAAGACAGCAGAATGTTTTTTGTACCTTCCTAGCAATGGAATTTATAATGGCTA
The DNA here is from genome assembly GCF_036320965.1 of Panulirus ornatus. Classification (NCBI taxonomy): domain Eukaryota; kingdom Metazoa; phylum Arthropoda; class Malacostraca; order Decapoda; family Palinuridae; genus Panulirus; species Panulirus ornatus. The sequence goes on along the minus strand of NC_092294.1, from coordinate 12,708,794 downwards.
CTAATGGTAAGATAAACCAGCTGATCTAACTTTAAACAGAGGCAGGAAACGTTATCAAATAAAATATCAGCTACCATTTAAGGGGTAACATATTTTTTCCCCTTCTAAGTTATTCAACAATTATGTTGTATTTGCATTTGGTTTTAAAACTGTTTATGAGACTTTGAAGTCTTGAGTGAATACCATAATAGGATATTTTGAGAATAAGGTGCAAAAAATACTATGATTATTAAGTTTTCTGCCCATTCAATTCAAAATCCCTAGCTTTACTGCTATACATCAACCTGCAAACATCACTGTTTTATGATGGGGTGTATAGTAAGCATCCACCGGAGAAGAAATGGGAGAAATACCATTATCAGTATTACATTTTGGGTGCACTGTTTAAGCTCTTAATTGAAATATCAGATGTCCTTCAAATGCTAAAGAAGAGACATCTAATTCCCATGAACTGGATTTCTCAAAATGAAATATTATGGATCTACAGACAGCAAAACCAGTCACCATCTACAACCAAGACCTTCAAAGTATTCCACAGTTTTCCCTGACCACTTCAAATGCCCTGGTTCAACCTAATGTCAGCAAATAAACTCCTGTATATCACATAGCTCCAATTCACTCTTATCCATGTGCACCTTTCTCCCTCATGAATGTTTAGGCCCCATAGCTCAAAGCCTCTTTCATACTCATCATTTAATACCTTTCTTAAGTCTCCCATTATCCCTTCCTCCCTCCATTTCTTATACGTATATTCTCTGGTCAGTTTCCTCAATAATACTCAGCTTACCTCTAAAAACCTCTCATATACTCCCTAATTCAGATCTTGGGCAAGGAAAAAACAAGAGAGAGGCTGAGGTCAGCTGTTGAAAGTGATGAGATAAGAAATAGCAGCAATCTTCAAAAGCAAAGTGAAAGGTAAACAAGGATTCAAATGAGTAGCTTTACCAGTCTGAGAGTTAGCTATATCACTTTCACTACTGTTAAACAAATCAGAATCCAACTCTCCTTTTTCAAGCCCTAGTTTCATAATATAACTTAAGATGACAAGAGACTACATATGTGAACATGAGGCTAGTGTTCATTTAATCTTGACACAACCTCTCCACGGCAGAAAAGGCAGTTACAGAGAGTGAAAAAAAAATTAGCATTGATGTTGATGGTATGTTTTAAAATTAGTACTCTGGGAACTGAAGCTTTTCTTTTTCATTATGACTCCTAGCAAATACTCTGACATCATAAAAAATAAGGATATGTCTTTTTACTTCACTACATTCTTTGTCATTACAAAGGAGTATAAAAAAACAAAATACTTCAACTGTATCTTCAAACCTGCTATAATGATGCTGCAAACAACTTGGTCTCATGAGTTCACTCAGCATTATCTTTTTTTTTCTGTTTCCCATAAAACAGTACCCTGAGCTTTTATGCCTGTCATGAACCATGTGCTGCACACTATTGTGAAAGAAAATTTTTATCATCTGTAATTCTTGCAATCACATTTGTTCCAATGTTTTAAAACAGAACCTGCCTATATTCTAATCATAAAATTCTGAATTAATACACCAATGAAATAAATATACAGGACATAACCTATACCAATTCCATTTGGAAACTGAGATAAGAAAGTCATACCTTTCCAAGAGGATTATTTGGTGTATTGACTATAATAGCCTTCGTTTTGTCATTAAAGGCAGAAGCTAACTCCACTGGGTCCAAAACCCAGTCTGCTGATGATGTCACACCTTCAGTCTTCTTCTGCTCAAAATAACAAAGAAGAAAGATTAAAACTAAAGGAATCACTTTGGTCCTTAAATTTTAAATGGCAAGATGAATTCTTGACCTTTGTCACACATCCCATATCCATCTTTCAGCTGCAGAGGTCAGGGTCAGGAAGACTATGCTGTCCCTTAATCATGCTTTCATTTCCATACTTACACCTCTACCCTTCATTGTTGTATTAAGGGACCCAATGACTCTTCTACCTTGAATTGCTCTCTCCATTATCCCTCCTTTTGTATCACCAAACTTACCCAGATAGCTCCCAAATACTTAAATTCTGTCATCTCTTCCTGTCTTTCTCCCATTCATATCTATAACACAGTTTAGTATACTTCTCTCACTCTACAAGGCCTTGCAAATCTACACTTTAACTCTAGTTCCTTTCAAACACCATTGTTCTACTTTTACTTGCATTTACCTTCAATGACTTACACCTACACACATCATAAAACACACAACCCTCTGCAACTCCTCTTCACTCCAAGCAAACAATACAGTATCATCTGAACAAAGGCTTGTCACAAGCCACCATACCTCTCGTCAAACACCATCTCTGCATCTTTTTTCCCTGGTTTTGTTCTTATCTCTCTCATCACTCCAATCATATATATCCAAATCATGAACAACCTTTTGCAATTAACCTTATGTTTAAGAGTTTAGGAAAAGACTAAAAACTTAAATAATCAAATATGTCATAAAAATAAAATTATCTCAAATATCATTTTTATGGTCACCCATACCTTGCACATCAGTATCAATAACACTTACAGGACGGAGAGGAACAAAGACGGGATTTCCACCAGCTAATTTGACTTGAGGCACATAACAGTCAAAAAATGGCTCAATAATGATAACTTCATCACCTTCATTCACCAATCCTAAGGACAAAAAAATACATACCATTAATTCTCTTAATCTAACAAACTGTACACCAAGATTTCTTTAACACTGTGCCCTACCAAGTGAAAGGTTGTGCTTACAGAAGTTCCTGTGCTCACTATTACTATAAAACATCCTGAAATTTGAAAAGCCAATCTGTGTTTGTTTGCAGAAACTAATATGGTACATGTAATTCATGCTCTAACCTCAGCCATATCAAATGAGAAAGTTAAATGCTAAATTTCACGACATATTAGATTTATCACCATTTAACACACTCCAAATCTAGCAGGGAATATCTATGAAAAAAAATGCCAAACCATCAGCATCTAGGATATTGGGTGATCTTTGGAAATTTTTGTTGGAAAAAAAATGTATCTTATATGGTGAAAAATTCAATAATTCTATAAAATGAGAGAAATTACAATGGGGATTACTTTGAACTCCTCAAGCGTTTATAGACATAATTCTTCAAAAGGTAAGGATATCAAAAGGGATAAAAACAAATAGAAAGAAGATTCCATAGCTTCAATGTACAAGGAAAAAAGGATGTACCAATATCATAATGGTTACTCCCTGTGTGACTGCTATCCAAAGAGAAACTACAAGAAGAAGCAGGTAGTCATGCTGTCAAGTTCTTTCAGGCTTGAACAAAGAAAACATCTCACAACTTCGGGATGCAATCACTGTACTAATTTCAACACATCTTATACCCAAAATTTATCATCTTCCCATTACTGAATCCTCATACTTATATTATCTAAATACCTAACCAGCTTTATCCACCATATCCTTCTGTAACAATCTTTCCTGTCCTTAGAACATGCTGATAACATCTAAAAACATATCCAGCCAGCATACCCTTATGAAGCACATATCTGTATCCTCAAAACTCTGGAGATCTAATGTTCCACAAAGTGAAAATCATTGGTAAAGAAAATGGATGCAAAGAAAGAGAAGTTGCACCACACAGTAAATAAAATCAACGATGTACATTTTATAAAATAAAGAAATTAAGCCATTAGAGACAGAGTGCACTGTCCATCAATAACCATGAGATATGAAAACATTGCCTCACATTCCTTAGGATACTAACATGCAAGAGAATTGTCTTAAACAAATACTCACATGAACATACTTTAAACTCAAAATAAAAGGAGATACTAACCCATGATTGTGACAAAAAGAGCTTCATAAGCTCCAGCAGTAACTAGCACCTCACTTAATGGGTTAAGCTCCCTTCCAATCAACTTTGAATAAAGCTTTGTCAAAGCAGCCACCAGACGAGGGTGACCCTGAAATTACAATATATTACAAAATGAACTACTTAAAGTAGATTCTTGAATATTATAGACATGAAAATAGCTCCTATATTATTGCATCTGCAACAAAAAGACAATAAGTGACACCAAACTAAATATCCTTTACCCAGCCAAATAATATGTAAGAGCTCATTGTCGGAAAATATCCAACTCAAACTATTTAGAACCTGCCATTACCTTTTTCATCCATCAGGACAACCCTTACAGTTTTATAAACCAATCATCCAGTCAATTCAAAAGATGTCATTACCATACCCTTGGGTATTTTTAAAAGTCATACAATCCTAATATTTTTTATTAATATTAAATTCCTTAATGTATAAACAGATAACATCCTACTAAACATGTGACTTTCATTGGTGGTTAGTTTATTACAATGAACCTCCATCATATTGGACCCTGCATATATCAGAAAAAGCATTATCAGACCCAGCTGTACTATTAACTGATATACTAGAACTAGTCCTTTCCTGTCTTTGTTCTTCACATATTGTGTTGTATCAATTCTATGCAATTTGACTTAACATAGGCGTGTTTGCATAACTAAAAGTTTTGCAAAACTAGAATAACTAAAATGCTTCATGCATATCACGAATAAGGTGATAATGACTCGGACATTTAATTCACACTTTTTCTGATGAAGCAGAATGTGTGGTGAAAAAATGAAGAAAAATATACATTGGTCTTCAACAAACAATGTATTAAAGAAAATATTCCACCTGCTTATACACACACACAATCAGTCATTCTGCATATCCAATTCAATACAACCTAGATAAAATAACCACAGAGTTTACAAAAAGTGATGACTTACGAAGCCACGTGTGTACTGGTTCAACAGAACATTAGTTTCACTACAGCAAGCTTGAGCGAGAGCTTTTCTGACAGTATCTGGAGCAGCAAAATCAGGAAAGCCTTGCCCTAGGTTCAAAGGCTTTACTTCTAAAGCCAACTGAATAAATTCAACCCTATGGGAAACAAAATTCATTAATCATGTGTAGCGAACATAACAGTGTAAATCATAGCCTTATGCATACCACATAACACTCACATGTATCAATCACACCGTATACATGTCTACTACTCTCTAATGATATCTAATTGGGAAAATAATTACAAAAAGTGGGATTCTAAGTTACTGATACCACTTTTATATGAATCCCTTCATAAAAGTCTTATCTGACTCTTAAAATATTGATGTGGGAGAAAATCATGATATGAATGCATAGGTATTGCTCATTTGCAAAGTTCCCTTCAAAAACATCTCACTGATTCATCAACTAATAATGTGGGAAACAAGCACAATATAAATTCATACTTGTTGCTCATACTGTTACAGCTTATAACAGTCATTCAACCAGCATACTTACCATTTATCATCTGCATGTCATAAGTTATAATAAATAATATACTTTATTTCTTACTGATTTTTGATAGCTCCCGTTAGAAATGTTTTACATAAGTCATGAACCTAAATGTATTGTTTTTTTATGTTTTACATAATTCATGAACCTAAATGTATTGTTTTTTTATCATTATACTTAACCACTATCTCCAGTGTCAGCAAAGTAGTGCAAGGAAACAGACAAAGAATGGCCCAACCCACACATATACACATGTATATACATGATCGCCCACACACGCCCATATACATACATACAGATTTCAATGTATAATATATATATACATACAGAGACACATACATATGTGCATATCCATACTTGCTGCCTTCATCCATTCCCATCGCCACCCCGCCACACACAAAACAGCATCTCCCCTCTGTCGAGGGAGTGCCAGGAACAGACAAAAAAGGCCACACTCATTCACACTCAGTTTCTAGCTGTCATGTTTAATGTACCAAAACCACAGCTCCCCTTCCACATCCAGGCCCCACAGACCTTTCCATGGTTTATCCCAGACACTTCACATGCCCTGGTTCAATCCATTGACAGCACATCAATCCCAGTATACCACATCGTTCCAATTCACTCTATTCCTTGCATGCCTTTCACCCTGCTGCATGTTCAGGCTCCAATCGCCCAAAACCCCCTTCACTCCATCCTTCCACCTCCAATTTGGTATCCCGCTTCCCCTTCTTCCTCCACCTCTGACACACATATCCCTCTTGTCAATCTCTCCTCACTCATTCTCTCCATGTGTCCATCTCTCCTCACTCATTCTCTCCATGTGTCCATCTCTCCTCACTCATTCTCTCCATGTGTCCAAACCATTTCAACACAACCTCTTCTGTTCTCTCAAACACACTCTTTTTATTACCACACATCTCCCTTACCCTTTCATTACTTACTCGATCAAACCACCTCATACCACACACAGTCCTCACACATCTCACTTCCAACACATCCACCCTCCTCCACACAACCCCATCTATGCCCATGCCACGCAACCCAACAACAATAGTATTATTATACCATGAAAAACAGAGATGATATCTGAAGAAAAATAGAAATGATGTCTGGCACCATCATTGGAGGCCCACAAACAAAGATATATCACTGAGGTCTCCACTTTCATGCATGAAAGTGCTAATACATTTAGAATCTAACTTAATCATCACAAGGAGGCAAAGCTGGCAATATCATTCCGCAGTGGAAGGGGCAAGATGATCACTCATTCGAGCAAAAGATCCTCCTCACAGAAGACAATGAAATTTCTTATTTTGCATACAGAAGAGCATGAATATCTGAAGTTAGCTTTTCTTCAAGATATCACATTCTACCTATATAAAAAGTACAAAAGTATATTGGACTTTCAAAATCTTAGTCACACAAGCAAGCCTAACTGGTCATATCTATAAACTTATCAAAATGTAACTAAGGTTTCTTTTTCTACTAGCTATCAAACTGCACAATTACAGTGAATGAGATTTAATCTTATGCAAAGGACAATTGTCTTACCAAACACTTTTTTCAATGCCACTTGTCTTAGAAGCAATAGACGGAACTGCCAATGTTGCCATGGTACAGGACTGCAATCCACTACTGGTAGATGGAGGTTGAGAAGTAACTAAGAATGGATTCTTGCACAGACGAAGCACTGAGAAGGAACACAGCTCAATACTAGCACTTCTTACTGCTGACTGTCGGAACAAGTTCAACATCACCTTCCTGGAAAGTTGTTTATCATACACCATCAACTTATCACTCCAAAGAACTAAAAACATATATGATATATGAACTGCATTGACACAAGATATGAATTATATAATCAAACTCTGGATCAGATGTGAGCAATATTCTTGCTAAACCCAGTTATGAAGATTATGAACAATCCAATAAGTCAATCTATCAGAATACATTAACGATGGTAAGGCAGAGCATTTAAGCAGTATCAGCGAGATTTAGCAAACAAATCTTGATGTTTAGAGCTTTGCCAATGTGCAAATGTCTCAAAAGCTTACATACGAAATAAATCATCATTAGCCTACATAATATCCCCTAACATACTAATGCACATCTTATGAAAGAATGCAGACTATCTAAACAGGCCATAGCCTACTAATAATTTTTCTAACTATGAACTCAAACACCCCTAATTCATCAAATCATTTGGTTAACACAAACATGCATGCAAAGTTCCACACCGTCACATGCTGAGCTCTACAGGCAGAAAACTGTACAGCAAACAATATCAGTGTTGCTCGAGTGAATAATACACACATAAAAGCAAAAAGGTTTATGGTAAATATCAGTAAAATACCTCTCTACTCATTGAACAGCAGATCCAAAATCTAACACGAGCAAGCACTTCATGTAACATACTACAAAATGCAGCAACTTCACCAATATGAGCCATCTGATCTTTAAACTCACTTTTCACATTCATTCTAAATGCTACCTTGTGTGATGAAGAGTTACCTTATCTTTAAAATCACTCTGCACACTCATTTCAATAGAAGTCCTAACTAGTCTAATGAAATTGAAATTTTTCTGCAGAAACAACCACAAACTGGACAGTAACACAAACTCCTACCAGCCAAGGTAGCAAAGTACAGCACAGATATGCCTGGTAAATAAGATGTTCCTATACCAAAACAAGAGCTAAGTCATTCATGGATCAGGTTAAGGCTTTTGGCTGCTTACAGGTAATCTGTAGGACAGCCCATAGACAAGGTACCGTTACAATTATGTATCAGAGTTCTATGGGTAGTAGCCTCCTGTGGGAGAGCCATAGAAAAATAAAGAAAAACAATTACTTTTGAATACTGCACCCTTATCGATGCCTTGAGTCAAAAAATGAGGAATCTTAGGATGTCCTTCCTTAATAAACTACCACTTCAGTAAAGTATGATTAACTAAAGTATAGAATGGCATAGAAAGGTTCAGAACTTAAAATCATAAGCTAAAATGGGATAAAATAAGCAACAAATATCTCGCTTATCATTACTATGGATGATGTAGCTTCATTACCTTTTCACCTGAAAGGAGTCTACGTTTCCCTGATCCTGGAAGTAGTGCATCCTAGAACTGCAGGAGCCTTTACTGAGTAACGCTAAGACTCTTTCATAGAATATGGTCCCACAGTAAACATAAACAAATAAAATTAAGTTTGAACCAATATGAACACAAATTTCCCAGCAACTGAATGTAAACACAAGACCATAACAATCACATATGTCTTAGTATTGCATAAAATTTAGATAAATTTTGGCTGTAATGGTAATAATCACATATTTCTAGTATTGCATAAAAAATATGATAAACTTTCACTGCCAATGTAACAATTACACATATTTAGTATCAAATAAAAATAAGATAAATTTTGAATACCTTGTGAAACTGAGGAAGTTTCATCGTGTCCTCCTGATTCTTACATATGTTTCACAAACTTTACTGAACCTACATTTACCCTGACCTTCATAGCAATCCCCATATCAATGTTATTTATCATCACAGGATACAATGCTTCACTACAACTTTGTTCTAACATTCCAAATGAGTCTATCATATTCCACAGCATTACTTGTGACATGACCAAGCTGTAATGTTACCAATCAAGACAGAAACTTGAGGTGTGTAAAAGAAAACTGATTATGGGAAAGATAATTGGCAATAAAGCAATAAAATAGGCCTTGAGCTACAGCTTGGAGTAGGTTCAGATGAATGTTGAACTTCAGTGATTTAAGGCAATAGCTAGCTAAGTGTTCTAAGGAACATGTGTTCTAAGTGTTCTAAGCACATGTACTACAATAAAATCACTAATGGTCATACAATAACATTACACAATAGGGCTCAAACACTACCTATTGCTTAACAGCTGGCGTCACTGTGGGGTCACTGAAGATATGACATAACTCGGAGAGGGTACATATGCACCCAATGACTACATAAGCTGTAATAATGATTAGAAACAATACAGCAAACGCCAATGTATCTCAGCAAAAGGGTAGTTGTGACCTTTAAACCTCAGGACGGAGGTAGGTCCAAGATATGCAGGCACTGTTCTCATTGACGATTCTCCTACTGTCATTCACATAACAGTAACAATAAATAGGTTAAAGTAACTAATTTTTCCTTATATACACTCACCAACCTTCTGAATCTTTCACCAAGAGAGAGAGAAGTAAGGATCCCCGATAATTGTCATGCAACTCACGGCCTTACCCAGACTACTCGATCACGTCGGCAACAATGAAACTCCGATGAATACAAACATCATTCAAGAATGAGAGATGAAAAATTGTACAGTTGATGTTTATTGCTTATTTATTAATAATTCACCTTCATCATCCTTATTACTATTTTAGAATATGTTTAAATATATACAAAACGTATATTTGTAAACATATTGATGTTTTGTTATTTATCTCGCAATGTCATGGAACCAAACACAGCCTCTGCCGAAAAGCATCATTAACAAAGGTATAGCTCAAAATAGTATATTCTCTAATGTAAATGATCATATAAATATTAAAATAGAATATGAAACGAATCTTTTATCTGAAGGAAATGACGAGTGTGTGTGTTAAACAGTAATACAGGATTAACAAATCACCTTATATTTTTTTTCCCAGGAATGAGAAGCTCTAAACATTTCTCAGGATGGACAACGATATAATTCTGTTGTTGTATGTAGGTTGAAACTTGCTTCAAGTACTGTTTCTCCTCAGCTCCTTCAGTCACTGATTAACCCATCTCTTTACACAGAACTGTACAAGCTTGGTCTATATTTAAATAAGATACATTTTTTTCTGTGGTTATCTCAGCAGGGATAGAGGTCAAATGAGGTAAGGGCTTCCTAAGCACAAAATAACAAAGAAAATTATCAACAAACAGTGTAAGAATTTTTTGGTCACCAGAAATGTGTGTCAACATCTCTCAGAAAGAGATCGAGCCATGGGAATGCAGATATTGTAAAATTCAAAATGGGAAAATTACTGACAAAAATTTTGAGAAAAGTAGACTCTATGGCGACGTCTAGGTAGAAATGATGACACCAGAATATGAGAGGAAGTAATTTACAAGTAAAAAGAAAATTATTTACACGCGAAGACATGATAGATCCAACACTAGTGAGATGTAGTAGGGAAGGAATACTGGAAAGCATTGAAGTATCTAGTGACGACATGAACAGAATATCTATGGGTTCTGAATCATGTGAGGCTCATGTTCCTGATGATAATCCTCCATTATGTGCTGAATGTGTTTGCTGGTACACTTGATGAACCTTTCAAGATGTTCAAATTACCGCTGGAAGAAGGGTCAGGGGCTAAAGGAATGAGGGGAGGGATACGTCACACATCTATCTAAATGAAAAGAACCCAAAAGGAGGCACTGAAGTACAGACTGGTCCCTCTGAAGGCAAGGGACTGGAAAAGGTTATCGTCAAGCAAACTGATGACTTCCTGCAAAGGAGAAATTACCCAAGTGAGAGCCAACATGGTCTCGGGAAAAGGAGGTCATTCGACCGGAATGTTATGACTTAGACGAGAGTTGGCTGGACAGACCGTCTATTATTGGACTGCCAGAAAGCATCTGACACTGCGACAGAGGTTGGATTACCAGGCAGGGATGAGGAGGAGGTTACTTCGATGGCTAGAACATCATAGCCGTGGAAGAAGGGAGCAAAGGAGACAGGGGTCGAGGTCAACAAAGGGTCAGGTCACCAGAGGCATGTGTCACGTGACCATAGACACAGGTAAGGTCATCCCACAACTCAGAAACTTGTTCTTGTTGACACTTCTTTTGATTATGTAAAGATTTAATCTGCAGATACCTAGACTGATATGGCCATGCGTTCCTGACCTTGACGCATTCACGGGCCGCCCAGAATCGAGCGCATAGGTTCGAATCCTGGTTGCGGCAGTCAGTCCACAGTCAATCTAGCTGTTCATCCATCCCTAAGGGGTTAGTCGATAAAAGGAGTATCTGGCTCAGGCCAGTGTATATATATACCTAAGTCGTTAACGGGATGGCTTTGATTAGAGCCTCAGTTGCCCGTGCCATCTCGACAAGTATAAAAAACGGGATGTCTTACTGATAACCACGAGGGAAAATGAAACCCGGTAAGTCCAGAGTGCACTTTCGTGCATCTTCACGGGGGACTAATCATACCGTGTTTCATTTTTCTTGGCATCAAGCACTTAGATCACGCGCGTCACTGTGGCCTTCGTGCAATAATCACGCGCGTCACTGTGGCCTTCGTGCAATATCTACTACATTCCAAGGTCACTTTCCGGACACACAAATGTCGTCAGGAAGCTCATCGGTCACCAGCGGGACCAAGGAAGGACCTTTAGACAACACACACAACAGACTAATGCTAGGGAGGGCCTGGTTGTAGCATTATTACTAAGGCTGAAGCACAAGGCCGGTGGTATGGGAGTGACGTCTGGCAAGTGTTGCGGTCCTTGTTGACAAAATTAGATGCAGTAGTTTCATCGTAGTTCTGGCACCCAGGGAAAGACCTCACTTCAGTTTGGTGTGTGTTATCTCAGTCTGATGGTGTCCTTCCTTCTCTCCCAGTCACACTTAGAGCCGCTGTCTGATGTTATCACGTACAGAACCCCGCTTACTCTCAACAGTGTACTACCAAGGCCCAAAGTTCAACGTATGTTGTAAATGTAAATGACTTTTCGAAACACGTAAATTTATCTTTCTATTGCACACCCATTGTGAAATCACTGGCAACTCAACTACGGCATTTACTTACTGATTATAAAAGATATCGCAAGATCTTGGGTCTTCCCAGCGAGGGATAATGCAAGATCTGGCTCCTGTAATATTACATATCTTGATCGTTATGGCCACAGGAAACACTAGTATGGAAAAGAGGAATATTGTGCCTGGCAGTTTGCTATCACCACTACCAGAAGACTGCATCAAGGTTAAAGGCGTGTCTGTCAAGCTGTAGAGAATTATGACCCCGAATATTCCAACCGTCGAGTCTGCTCTGCCCTAGAGACAACACAGTGTGAAGCACACATGACAGGGCATAGGGCATCTTGCTTCGAAGCCTCCATGCTTGCTGCTGATGTTCTTGAAGATGTTATCTTATTACAGCAACGTCTGCTGTATCTTAAGCTACATCTTGTATCCGGTGACGCGTCTAAATGAAAAGATGAGCTTCGAAGTGTGAAATGTTGTTATATATCTTGTGTTTGGATGTACTTTGTGTCCCCTATGTCTTAAAAGAATTGCCAGTGCATTCTGTATGCTGTATGCCTTGTTAATGATATACTTGGACCCTCCTTTGAATTGTTATCAACATTAGTATATTCTGTATGTTATAAATCTTATAGCTGAACGTACTCTGATACCCTGCATGTACATATATTGTGTACAAAGGTCCTCTGGTCTTCCATTATATTATCCCTAAATGCCAGTAACATCGCTTCCCCCCACAAAAGACTCCTGTAGATCACTAGTCCCACTTGTCATACTACCACGATAATGTAACGGCTCCACCGCACCCTCTCTGCTTACCCCAAAAATGATTTCCAAATGGATATGTAGTTAAGATAAAGTCTCTCAGATGATGAATAGTAACACCAGACGATATACTGGTTCAGTGCCTCTTTATTCATAATGAGGATTTTCTTGTAAACATTACCATATTAGCTCTTCCTTATCAAACAAACGAAGCATTTGGCTTACAAATGATTGAAAGAGGCTTCAAGATTCATGATATATACGTTTCTATTCTCGAGATATGAGGGACTCCTCGTCTCTGTGCGTGAGTTAAATGCATGACAACCGTAGCACCTGCATAACTTCATGCGAGAACGTGATAACATCATCAGTCATGTTGCTGCGTCACGGCCGGTCTGCACCAGCAACGCTGGCCAAGCTACCTAGTTCATCCTGGATGGAAAAACTCCTCTCTCTATCTATCTCCAGCCGGCGTTTCAACAATGATAGAAACCACAGTCAGTGTATTTAACAGATATTACTGAAGCGAAGGTTACGTATAACTGTTCCATCAATCATCATCCACGTATCCTGATCAAAATAGCGTCAAGAAATCCAGTTTAGAAGACTTTGATATCCCAAGACAAAAAGTTGACACTCCTCTCTCTCTTTCCCTCCCTGATGCAACTGTTATTATAACAGAAGAGCCGCCTTAAAACCCTACCACTGTCACCTGACCCTCAGGTAATATCCCCGTACGTTTGCGGTGCCTTGTTTTCCCCAACTAGAGCGTGTCAAGTGGGCCAGGAGTACCAGCACATGACCTCTGACCCCCGACGTCAACAGTTTTCTGATCCACATTACCTGAACGTTTCGTTTTTGCTCGCGGCACTCACAAGCGAAGCTCACAACATCCAGAGATGATCCATCTATAAGGAGACAAGTCTCTATGGGAAGCGGTCTATAAGGCCAGAGCTCAACCCTTGAGCAGGAGTTAAGTTGGGACTGTAAGAGATGCACTGTTTAGCAGCAGTGGAGCTTGTGCTGGCCTCTTATCTTTATGAAACTGAACGTCCAGCATCTGATCTGTCTTGCAGTGGTAAAACAGATAAATAATGTGAATCAAGATCATAAATATTGGTCCCTTATGTATCACTTATGTTCACTCAAATTTATCTATCCCTATTTCTTCGTTTATCCTCTGTCCCCTCCTTACCTCTGGCAGCAGAAGACGGCTCACTGTCTGATCTCGTACGTTCAAGGTCAACACTGTCGTTGTGTGGAGACAGCTACTTATAGTCGGCATGTGAACAAGATGCTCCCTGCAGTTTCTGTTGTTTCCCTTATACCTAACTGGAGAATGGCATCAGCGTGAAGCACGATAAACAATTATAACAGTGCAACAGTGGTAATATATGTGATCAAGAAATTATATGTATAGTTTCAATTAGCAAATAATTGTTTTCTTCACAGAATTATTTAGAATGTATATGTGATCATGTACTTTAGGTAGATCTAATGATACGTTAGACAAACTAAAGTGGCGGTAAAACATGGAAAAGGATCCTCCTCTCTTTTGTTTTCTGGTGTCATAAGGAATTCAATCAGCCGAGGTCAGTATGTGTCTAGAGTACGTATGAACACCTTTAATAAACGATATTTATGACCTGTTTTATTTGGCAGGAATAGTGGCTGTGGAGAAGCTTGTAACAACCCAAATGGATGTCACAGGGTTCACACAAGTGAGAAGCCTGAGTCTAGTATCAGATCAGAAAGCAATGATCAAGATCTACGAACAAAATGTGATGCACATACAGAAAAGTGTATTGTTCAACAATAGCTTCATCATGAATATTAATGTAAGTATCTAAAACCGAAGGTTAAAACATCCAAAGTTTTCACTTTGGCCTATCTATACTCATTTCCTTGCAAAGGTATAGTTCTCAAGCTGCTTCTGAATGTGCTTCGCTCAGCAAAGTCGATATGCTTTTGTTCATGTCAAAAAAAATAGCTGTGGGGTAATCAAACACGTCTCACTGACCAATCAAAGGATCAACCTTGAAATCGATTTGCTCTAACCAATGGGCCATTTCCAAGATTTGGTTGTTCCGATTCTTCTGTTATGGTTGGAGTTCAAAGATGTAACAATCATGAAAATACTCGCCTTGATGCAAGATGTAATAATTCAAATGTTTAAATAACTCTGGGTTAAATGTTCTGGTCCAGGATGTCATTTATCTTAGAATTTCATAGAACTCAAGCCAATCACCATCGTCCAGGTGTCTATTAAGCCAATTATCCCATGGCATCCAGCATCTTTCCCGGCCAATCTTGTGTAGATAACAAGATTAAGCAACTTAAGTTTACCGAGGATTATCATAGACTAATTGTAGAGATATATTGGAGATGGTATCCTTTAATGCCATAGTCTGCTCTGATCATGTGATGGGTTCGATTTTTTTTTTTTTTTTTTTTTTTTCATACTATCCGCCATTTCCCGCGACAGCGAGGTAGCGTTAAGAACAGAGGACTGGGCCTTTGAGGAAATATCCTCACCTGGCCCTCTTCTCTGTTCCTTCTTTTGGAAAATTATAGGTTTTTTTTTTTTTTTTTTTTTTTTTTTGAGATAAAACAAATTAATTTTTCTCTTATGATGTTAAGGTGCGGAAACGGAGAGTCATGGATTTCTGATCAATTAATTAGTATGTGATTTCCAGTATCAGCAATTCTACATGGCAATGGAATAAATTGCACAATTGGAAATATTCAGAATTTCTCAATTAATGTGCATAGTTTAAAGGTATGTAAAGAAAGAATACAACATTCACAGAAATGTGCAGAGTAATCAATAATAGGTTTTTCTAATAAAGAGAATTTACATAAATAATTGCTATACCATAATACAACCCCAGTACCCCTTTCTCTAGCTTGAAACAAGCTGCACTACAATCAGTTCCAGGGAAATGTTATACTCCTTTGGAGCGAGTATTCTTTAATGAACTCGCAGTGAAGATTCAACCTCACAGAAGGTCACTTACTATTCTTGGTATAATTAAGCAGTTGTAGTTCAGCAGCACCAACAATGGACTGATGATGTATACTGCATTGCATAATCATCTAAGAAAATACAATAATACAATGGCATGGTAATGTACTTATACAGTACTAAAGTATATACACACACACACACACTCTTCCCCTTCAAATTCAGAATTAACAATATATTGAGAACATTTCCAATACTTATGATCTTAGTCATGCAGAATTCACCATTTTCCTCCAATACAAATAATGGAATTATCTATAAATACAATAAGCAAGATCTGATGTCTGGGGAAAAAAGCATTTTCATGAAATGATTTCTTTTAAATTCATTGACGATTGGTTCTAAAATCAGAATGATTCAATATGTATATTCTCATATGATACCACATGACTGTGCATATAAAGAATGTAGATACACATTTGTGACAATATTCAAAAGTCTAAATATGGAACAGTACAAAAAATGTAACATTAGCTTTCAAATAGTTATCATGCAACAATTTTAATGTAATATAATGAGTTTGATTCTCTTACAGTTGTGTTATCTGCCACAGTATTTTATTTTTTTTAGAATTCTGATCTTATTCTACTATTCATAATCTTCCTAACAGTAAATATCATTTCTGCGCAAGTTGAATTCCTGTGAAATGATCATGCATTTCACTTTTTCCCTGGGGCATTGAATCCATTATTCTTTATGCCATTCAATCTTTTAAGAAAAGATTTTCAACCTAAATAAAATACAGATTACAAATCCTAATATAACATGGGGAAGAAAAAACTATTTTTAACAAACGAGAAATGATTGAAGACTGTTTAGGTAGCACTGGATATAATATCTGGTGAGACATAGTCAAAAGAGTATCAAAATGTGAACTACCCTGGAGAAACTTTTGAAAAATCCAGGAACACAACTGCAAAACTACTAGAAAGAGAAGAAGAGACAGTGAAAAACAGGAGAGAGAAAAGAATTGTCCCCCAGAGAAATATTTTTGAGGAAAAAATCCAAAATCTATTTTTAGAAGTGGGTCATGAAGATAACCCTTAAATTCAACATGATCTCTAACTGGGAATGGCAGACTTTAATTTCATTACATTATTAGATATCCAGGGAAAGGCTGTGCAAATAAGTATTATTGTACAAGAGAGAAGGTATCTATCAATCTTACAACAATATTAGTTGCTTGAATGTACATAGTGAGGATGAGAGAACACGAAAAATCCAGATGGCTGAACCAGTCAAGTTTAAGACAAATAAATACCCTTATGTATTTTACACACAGACAACTACAACTAACGTCTTTTCACCAGGAACAATATAGTATGACTACAACACATTCAAGTCATCAGGACATCTGGTTCATATGAGACACACAGGATTGTTTCCTTTACTGATTTCCTCTGCAACATTATTTGTTGTTGTTGATTTGGCAGCAAAAGAAGAGAGCCAGGTACATATGAGCAGGCCAATGCTAGAGGCAAGAGTTATATATGTGGCCCAACCTGAAAAAAGATAAGCTATCAATAATTCTTCTTCAATATCTTATTGGTTATAACAAATGTAAAATTGTACTCAGTATATTTTACTATTACAGAATGGTAGGCTACGTGTATCACCTTACTCTTCTCTGTATACAAGGTAAAAAGAGAAAAACGATTTTATTGAATTATGATGTTTAGAAAAAGTGTGATGAGAGGAAATCTCTAATTGTGAAGCTGGATGTGAGCACAGAGGAGTCAAGGACATATACATCTTCAAGTTCAATAATCCCTGTGGAAGGATGCACAGACATGCTTTGATTTAGAGAAGAACATTTGATGTAAAGAAAATGATATAGGACTCCAATGTATTGAACTTTTTTCTTCTTTGGAAGAGGATATTAGATTATGTGGTAATTTCTTAACATACATAAAGTAACTATAGATTGAACAAGAATTTCTATATTTTACCAACTGCGTATGTTATCACCAAGAAAGCCTTTCAAGAATGACATTTTGGGATATGCGTAATAGTAAATTAAAATTACAGCTCAAGCATTCTTCCAATTACTGTAATTTTCCATTCATCTAACTTTCTGCTTCTCATCTTGATCCTACACTTTTCATGGCACCCATAACAGTTCAAAATCTTTCTCTATTATACTCCATTAACAGTACACACCAGCTTCACTCCTTTTATATTTCAAAGATTTTTCCTCTGTAAGCAGAGGGTGGAATAAGCAGGTGGAGGTGGTGAATTTCTAACAAAAGAAAGTACAGCAGCATGTGGCAAGTATGAACTAAGTGTCTGGAAAAGATTTTTCACAATTTCTCCAATTTAAAGCTTTAAGCAGTTCACTTGAGATATCAGGTCATGGAGAGAAATCAAGACAAATGTATTTAAGATTGTTCTGCAGAAAAATACAATATCATCACTACGTCTACTTTTAGCATGATAACTATTATCATTCACATGAATAATGCATAACTTACTTTATATTACCTTTCTGCCCTTTATATTACTTTTCTGCCCCAAATTCCACCTCTAATGGGCAAGATCGCAGGCCAAGAGGTTCGTAGAGTTGTGTGCATGTTTTACTGGGGTAAATGTAGGACAACTGAGGGGCAAGTGTTCAATGTCTTCAGTGTGGAAGTTGTAGTTTTGGGACGAGGGTTCCCTTGATGTGCTGCAGTCCTTGCATGTTTGAATATAGAGATAGAGAGAGTAACTATACAGAGTAACATGATACAAACCAACAGTACAGCTACTGGGATAATATATTCCAGCATCACGTCCACATTGGTTTCGTACACGTGGTGAATCCCAGGCCAGTGGAAATACAGCCACACCTATCAGGCTCAGAACACCTGTTGATGCAAAATACTTCTAGTATAGTTCGTAATGATGTTGTAAGGAAAATATAACATATCTATCTGGCAAATACTGAAATACACGTAATATACCAAACAGTACATATGCAGTAATTTTTCATGGTAAAGTTAGTCAATGCTTTGAAAATGAGTGGCTGATTATATTACACCTTACCTGCTACAGCCTGCACAAGCCCAATGATCTTGAACCAACTTCTACCCTTGATACGACGCACACATGCAGTGCTGCAGACACCAATGCATGATAGTACCGTCAGTACCGTTGCTGCCACTACTGCTACCAATGATACCACCTGTAATACACTTTCAGCCTAAGTCTTCATCTTGCATGTCATAGGCTCTGGTCATGGACAAAAGTCTAGTTACAAAACTCTCCTCAGACACTATAATTTGGGAGACGACACACACACACACACACATGAACTGCTTCATAAAGAGTAAAGTGACAAGAAGGAAGATGTGTAGTGAGAAGGGAGGCATGCAAGTGATGAGGATGGTGGCTAAACTCATTACACTACCTCTCACCAGTGTGAATCCCAAAATCAAAATTGCTACAACACCTCTCACCAGTGTGAATCCCAAAACCAAAATTGCTACAACACCTCTCACCAGTGTGAATCCCACCTATACATTTGCTATGCCAGCTCTCACCAGTGTGAATCCCAAAACCAAAATTGCTACAACACCTCTCACCAGTGTGAATCCCAGCACTAAAGTTGCTACAACACCTCTCACCAGTGTGAATCCCATCTATACATTTGCTATGCCAGCTCTCACCAGTGTGAATCCCAGCACTAAAGTTGCAACAACACCTCTCACCAGTGTGAATCCCAGCACTAAAGTTGCAACAACACCTCTCACCAGTGTGAATCCCATCTATACATTTGCTGCGCAAGGCGCCAGCTCTCACCAGTGTGAATTCCAGCACTAAAGTTGCTACAACACCTCTCACCAGTGTGAATCCCACCTATACATTTGCTACACCACCTCTCACCAGTGTGAATCCCAACACGAAAGTTGCTACATCACCTCTCATCAGTGTGAATCCCATCTATACATTTGCTACACCAGCTCTCACCAGTGCGAATCCCAGCACTAAAGTTGCTACATCGCCTCTCACCAGTGTGAATCCCAGCACGAAAGTTGCTGCACCATCTCTCACCAGTGTGAATCCCAGCACTAAAGTTGCTACATCACCTCTCATCAGCGTGAATCCCAGCACTAAAGTTGCTACACCACCTCTCACCAGTGTGAATCCCAGCACTAAAGTTGCTACACCACCTCTCACCAGTGTGAATCCCAGCACGAAAGTTGCTACCCCACTTCTCACCAGTGTGAATCCCAGGTACTCCATTACCTCTCACCACTGCGAACTGCAACAACAGACATTAATATTACAACACCATCTCTCACCAGTGTGAACCCCAACACTACTCTTACCACTACACTACTTCTCACCAGTGTGAACCCCACAAGCTCTCATACTATTCTACTACCTCTCACCAGTAAGATCCCTGACACTACACTCGCTACTCCACCACTAGGGTGAAACCCAATAAGAGACACTACTTTTACTCCTCTACCTTTCACCAGTTTGAGCCCCAGCACCACACACTGTACCACATCTCACCAGTGTGATCACCACTACACTCACTCACCACCCTACCATATCATAGTCATTGGAACCATCACAACACTCACTACATCACTTCTCACCAGTGCGAATCCCAGCAGCATAGTTTATGATATCCCCTTTAACATAACTTAGATAAAAAATTCTTCTCAGGCACTAGATCTATAATGGATTACTTTTTATTCACTGTAACCATAACAATGAATTGTAAGTGGGCAAATCTTTTCCTATTAGAAAATTTTCTTTCCTTCACAAAAATGCAACAATTAAAGCCTATAGTAGAATCATATAGCATCTTAGCTAGTGTGCTAAACTAAGCTGGTCTATACAACTGTGTGGGTTAAAGATGCATTAGATATACAAATGGGACTATACATCTCTTAATACTAAATCAGATTGGAACATAAGATTCTTTTACAGTGAAGAGTGTTTTCATCAAGTGGATATTTGAAACTGGCAGATCTTCAGAGCCGAGGGGGTAAGCAGGCGAGTAGAACAACTTAAAGATGTGCACTTAAAACTAAACTGTCTCTAAGTGTTACATTTGATTCTGGGAAATACCACCCACCTGTGGAGCAGGCAGGTCAGGGGCTGTGGTGGCATAAACCCCACAATGGTAGGGGTTCCTGGTACGAGAGGCGATCATTGTGCAGCGAATCCATAGTCCAAGAGAGAGGCGCTCCTTCCCAGATCCCAAAGCTGATGCTGAGGAAGAGACACCAAAGGGAAGAAGACAATAGATATCACCTTACTATCTATTGTGAAGCACCACATCAGGATGGAAAGCATTGATTCCGTGGCAAAATTACTTATGTTGAAGGTAACACATTAATTATATTTGATAATCAAATATGAAATTTTGAAATGAAACTGCAATATGTACTTATCAGATATGACATATATTATCAAACACTGCATCAAAGAAAACAGAGTGTACCATACAGTAAACTAAACATAACTGCAAATTTCAACAGAATAATTACACACACAAACATTTCCCCACCAGTCCGGTCCTGTAGAAATATAGTCTGAACCAAGCTTAACGAAAATATATATCTATATATATAAAAGAATTAAGATACTTTTCACCTAATCTGCAGCACTGTAGTTTTCGTTTTACATTACCTATAAAAATAAATGCAAGCACACACACACACACCTCCCTAATTCCAGAGTCTGGTTGCGATACATCAGAGGCCCTTAGCCAGTTCAAGGTTATACTATTACTCTCTTGAGCACAGGAAGCTGTGTGGGGAACGTGTCTTGATTGCTTCCTCAGGTTCACACTAGACGTATCCAACGTGGTATAACACGTCTCCCACCTGGTGTAACGCTGATTTTCTAGTTTAAGTATAAAGAATATATGATGGTCAAGTGGTTTGGGGGCACGAAAGAAAAACCTAGTACTGAAGGTTCGAATCTTTTGATTTCATTTTGCATATTGATGATTTTTCATAAACAAAAATATGAATTTACGATTGTTCATTGTATAGTGCAGATATCCCTGTAGTCTCCATGATTATAACATCGTCATCTTCCATATAAGTTCATTGGTTTTAACCATAATTCTTGATTACGAGAAACAGTCTATAAAAATTCGGTTGGTGTAATCACATAAATCATGATCTATATCTTAAGCAAAACATATCTCTCATGTGATGAACCATTTCATAAAAATCTGAGTTTTTAAACACTAATTTGTCTAATAATACACGGACGAAGTATTTCAGTAAATCATATTTCAAGACTTTACCCTTACGAAACATGGCTCTCATCCGCAGTACGGTGAAATATCTTTGACCTGATGCAGTGTAAAAGTATAAAACACGAGGGTGGATGAATCTCTTAAGGGGATGTTATCACAAGGACGCAATATATCTAGTCACAGCAGAGACAAGGGGGACCCAATGGTCTTTTACCATCCCTCCCCTGGCTTACAAGAGGGATCCAGTAGTACTTACCATCCCTCCCCTGGCTTACAAGAGGGATCCAGTGGTCACTTACCATCCCTCCCCTGGCTATCCTCTTTGCCCTTTAGTACTCCGAGTGGCTATGAGCCCTCACGTGTCCTGTGGCCGCTCTATCTGACTCATAACGATGCGACATGTGGTCGAATGAATAATACATGTAATGTTTCTCATAAGCATGTGTCAAATGGTTGGTGTAGCCGTTAGCATACGCATAACGCATGAATGTATCATGACATGATGACGCACAAGTGAAGCATGTGTTTAATATGCGTTTATACTATATATATATATATATATATATATATATATATATATATATATATATATATATATATATATATATATATATATGCACTACTGACGCGTGTGCCCTGTCATATGGGCATATACACACCATACGCACGTGTAATGTGTACCATGCGCTAGTGTAACACCAGATGCACGTGATGTGTACCATATGTGTGCCTAACACACACCATATGTGGCGACACAGTTGCCTATTGTGGAAATACTCGAGACAAAATGACCGTCCGCTCACGTGTCCCTCATTTCCTACGCTATGCTGACCCAAGACGAACGCTTATATACGAATGTGAAGGCCTGCTGAACACGTTGTCTTGCAAATATTTACAGTGTGGTGGGTGCTGTCCTGAGGGGTGGGTGTGGATGGAGTAAACACGCTTTGTGGTGGTGGAGGAGGGAGAGGCGTGGAGAGATAGAGGTCCCTGGGTCAGCGTTGAGGGAGAGGCGGAGGGAGGGAGGTTGTTGTGGGAGGCAGGGGAAGCGGGTGGTGTCGTCGGTGAGTAACATGACTGGGGAGGCGGGGTAGGGGAGGGGACTTTTGGGCGGGGAGGAGTCCTAAGGACGGGAGGGGAGTACCACGGCTCCCGAGGTAGGGTGGGTGGGCGTAGGAGAGGACCCCGTCTAGTGGTTTCCCCCCAAAGACTGAGGGAGACGTGTCTAGCAAGACCTCTAGTGCTAGACTTCACATTTATTCTGCTACGTTTAACATTTATTCCAAGACTTGATTCTAGTGCTATGTACAAAACATGTATTGTTATTTGTGCATTTAATGTTATATAAAAAAAAAATCAACTCGCGGAGACAATATCTTATTAATACGTTAATAAAACTTCTACTACTAATACTAAATTAACTCGTATGATTCAATATTCTTGGTTGGCAATCTTGGAGGTTTTACAGTCATACCCATGAAGAACCTTAAATTTCTTTTAATTATGGCAAATTAAATAACTTGGGTAAGGCGTAGTAATACAAGTCCCTCAAGACTTGATGTCATGTGATCAGTTAGACTTATGGGAAATGCGAGGGAACAACCATGTGATGCTCAGCTTACCGGAAAATTGTTCCTGTAGGAAGGCGGTGGAGAAGGCTGGTTCCTGGTCATCAACCAGAGCCACCAGAGGGCTGGGGCCGGTTGCTGGGGGTCCTAGGAGCCAGGAGGGGGAGAGGTTCGCCCCCAGCAAGGCCATGACGCAGGCCACGCTCCCCAGCAGCCACCCCAGCCACCAGCGGGTTACTATCACCACCACGCCACACATCACACACTGACCAGGGAAGTCTGCTACACCACACTCACTCCTCCTCCGTGTTGACCTTGGGACGTCTGCTGAAGTCTTCCTCACCAGACAACACTGGAGAGCGGATCACCAACCTTGTATATAAAACTTATCGTTTAGCAACAACAATAATGAAGAAGAGAAACTATATATTCACTCAGACTAACAAAGTATTTTGCGTTTATACCATCTCTTTCATCTCTCGTTCCCCTTCTGATATGCAATACCAACAGCAACACCAAATAGGACGAAAAACTATTCAATCAGACTAATAAAGTTATATGAGTTTAGATCATCTACTTCAATTCCCTTTTTTCCCCCTCTGGTATGCCGTATCTGGCCCAGTGATCGCACAAACACCTGTGGTATTACCCAGAATCCTACACCGACAGACGAGCATCACGTCCCAGGCCATCACGACCAGCAGATCCTATACACACACACCATTACTCCGTATACTTGACCGGTAAAAAGTGATCATCTTGCTTAGCTCTAATGTACTGATTGGTCATGACTTTTTACATGGGGGAGGGACTGTAAGGGATGACTCTGGCAGAAACGCGACTGACTAGTGAGAAGACTTTACGATCTATTAAGGGACTTACGTGATCCTAACCACAGTAGAGAATTTTGAGACGTATGTACGTACCCCACCACCTCGGGGTCAAGCTAATGACGTGATCTCACGTGATCTCACGTCCACCATACAAATATCTTAGACGGTGGAAAAATATATATTTTTCTTTCCTCGTTATAAATGGAGAGGCTGCTGGTCTACTTACATTAACGCACACCAGAGGAGGGAGCGCCGAACCAAACATTTGCATACTATATGTTTATTTTCTGACCGTTTCATCCGCGCTGAGTGAGGACGAGATGAACCCTTGCCTTGAGAGGTCATCGTACATCTTGGGTAGAGGTTGTCGTACATCTTAAGAGGTTATTGTACACATGTCAGTTAAATGGTCTATGAAAGGCAGGAAAATTCTCCTTACGATTATGTATAAAACTTCTTCATAGATGTCATACATAGTGTACAACCTCACACTTTCCCCTGTTATGCATACTATATACTCCACACTTCACGAATGTTATACATACTGTATACTCCACATTTCACGAATGTTATACATACTGTGCTGCTTCATGAAATGATGCGAGTTTCTGATTTAACTGGAGATATAAACACAGGAACTCTGGGAGATGATGTTTGACAGCGTTGAAGCGGAAAAGAAATTGCGTAAAGAAAAAACGATGAATTTCCTGTTTTGATTAATGTGGCACACGACACGAACCTGATCCGTTTCAGTCTAACGTTCAATATAAATCTATTTTCTCACTGTTTCTCTATAGATCTAAACAATATTTACGGTGCACATACATATGCTTGTGCTTGTATACTCAATGACTATATAAAACTCCTAACTCGGTCAAGTTGATCTACTAATTACCACATGATTAAATAATTTGTTGATTACCTCATGATAAAACATTGACTTTATGTGGTCATTAGCGATTCATTATTCACTTCATTTTATAAACTGTAATTCTAGTACGAGCTGACAAATGTGCTGCCTGCCGTCATATTGTTTATTCGTTTGCATGTATGTGAGCTGCAGTGAGCGGTGTACCCTTACCTAATGCATACCTTATGGTTACCTTACATTTACCTTACGAGATCTTAACTACGACAGCTTGGTCCGGGACCTTACCTTACGATTATGTCAGGGGTCTTCTGCCCCTATAGTTGGGGTGTGGGACCTTACCTTACCTGACGTATACCTTACGATGGTTTCGTAGGCCTTCTACTTCCCCACAGCTGGGTCTGCTACTTTACCTGACCTGACGTAAAACTTACGACAGTTTCGTAGGTCTTCTGCCCCCCCCCCCCTGCCACAGCCGGGTCTGTTACTTTACCTGTCCTGACGTATAACTTACGACAGTGTTGGTGACCTTCTACCCTACATATCGACCTGAGACTAAGCTGTCGTGTTGCTCCATTGTTCAATCAGGCTGTTGAGCGCCGCGTTTCGTTGGCCCACGCGACCATCACATCCTGTCTTGTCTCGTCCACTCTGACGATAAGCTCACCCACCTCCAGCGAGAGCGACATCGTCGATGCCTGGGCAGGCGTGCGACACCAGCGCGTCGTAGGGAAATCTGTGTCACACTGAAATCTTAAAGGAGTGAGATCAACAGTGAATGGTGAAACTTGACCATGGATATGGTACGAGGTGCCAGTCAATGTTTCCTTGTGCCCCGGTCGGCCATGAGTGACAATAGTGCCATAGAGTGGATGATGATAATTTGGTACCATTCATGTGATGAGTGACAGTAGTATAGCAACCCTGTTGGTGTTGTCACCAACGGTGGTTGACCCTTGGTCATGACGTTATGGTCTTTGACCTACGGGTCGTATCGTCGTGCCCACAAGTCGTACAGTTATGCTCAAAGACCGCACCGTCGCGGTCAAGGGTCGTGGCGTCATGGTCGTGGCGTTTAACCTTTGACCCAAGCTAAACGTGTTTCGTCGTTACACCCACACATCCTCGAATAACCTCGAACGATCGTTTATCACCCAACCACTAATGAATTACCGACACTATTCTTCCACTATGACTTTACGAATATCATAAGAACTTCATTAATCAAGGCACAGGATAGAGGATCTACACGTCCTTACTCTATATAACCCAGGACGACACTGAGAACCTGCAGGAAATATCAGGTTGCCTCCCAGGGACGAGGGTGTGTCGACGACTACGTCATCATCGTGACGTCACGCAGGATGCTTTCGTGAAACTGTGAAATGTGAATGAACATAATGTGGGCAGTTTTCAGAAATGTCATTAGATACTATTTTTAGAGGTTATATCATGCGTCTTTGTTGGAGAGACTCGTCTTAATGAGGTGTGAGCGTTGGTTTTGTTTGCGGGAGTTCGTACGTGTGTGGCGCTGAAGGGAGGGATATAAAACACATGACCATTATTCCAAGAAACCTTACCCTCCAAAGCCCTTCCACAACACCTCCAAACTTCCCTCCATACCCTACCACAACACCTCCAAACTTCCCTCCAATCCTCCATATGTTCCTCAGCTCCTCCAGGCTTTCCCTTCCATCCTAGGTGCTTTCAAACGCACTTCCTCATGTTGCTCAGCACCTCCAAGCAAATTTCCTCGTCCCCGAGCTCATCCATAATTCCCTCCATCTCTTCATAGCCTCCAAAAAAAAACCTTCCCATCTCTCCTATCTCCACTAAACTAACCTTAACCACTCCAAACATTCCTGCATTATCCTATTCTTCCTATGTCTCCTCCCAGCACACCTCGCTACTGCCTCTCAGCCTCTCCAAATCATCGCACATACCGTCCAACACACACACACACATACCGTCCCAAGCCTCTAGAAGCCTCCTCCTTCAACCCTATACACGATTCTCTCCCTTCCTATCCTCCTACCACGCCGCTCCTGTCCCTCCTTCACCCACGTCCCTCCACACTGCTGGGCGACATGCGGGGGGACAGCAAGGAGTCCTAGGCTCTACCGCCCTCTCTCCTCATCTACCTAAAGGCAGAAACTTAGGATAGTGTTACTCCCGACCCGCCACCGCCCAGCTGTTAAACCTCTCCATAAATCACCAGTTCTTCTGTTATCTGGCCCTTCCATGTTCTCCCAGGTATGCCCCCGCCACCATATCCTCCCTACCTTGCTGACACCTTCCAGACGCTGCCACCACCATCTCGTCCCTACCCTGCTACCACCTTCCCGACGCTGCCACCACCCACACTCCCCTCTCTGCCACCACCCTCCCGACCCTGCCACCACCGCTGGACAGCTCACCATTAACCCAACAACAGAAGCGTCGTTGAGTTTCTCCTTGAATACAGATACTTGAAGCATGAGTCCCTCTCTCCCCCTTACACACCCTCCGCCACCGTGGCCCCTCACCCAGATGTATATATACCACCTCACACTGCACCAGTCAGGTAGAAGTGGGGACTCCATTCGTCAATTACCGTAATCCCAGGTGAGTTATGACTTTCAAGGTGATAATGTAATGGTTGTGGGCGTGGCAGAAAAAAAGGGCGTGGTCGCTGCTTCGCGTCCTGTGTAGCACGCCTTCATCAGCCCGTCACACACTCCCTCCCCCCAACCATCAACTGGCTCTGTTGATGCTCACTAGTTTGCCGGTGTTTGTTTACAGTGGAGTCCTGTGCTCAAGTTGTTGACATTGCAGTCTTCAGAATGATAGAGATGGTGGCTGTATTAATTCACTAATATTCGTTCGTCTTAATTCTAAAAGTCTAATGACCGATTTCATTAGTTCGAGGAAAACTTATGCATGTTAGTGGGTGGTTGTATAATTACCTCATTGTACTGTTAGAGGAGGGAGTACTACACTAGTGGAGCCACATCTCGAACATTTTCTCTTTTTAGACAAACTTTTTAAGTTTTTATATACAGTCAACGTTCACAGTTTTATCATAGAGTATTCGAACAATTCTTTACGACGATTTGAAATCTATTTCCTACAAATTTTTTGCTTAATTTCTTTTTAAACCTCCTGGTTGTTGGAACTTTGCCTCGTGACTGAACTGGTTTAGAAACATGAAGACTGATCAAATCACCCCCTACTGTTTATTCCCAGATAGGCAACTATTTGGCTACCAACCTCAAACTGATTAATTTCTTAATTCTGATGCAAT
Source organism: Panulirus ornatus (assembly GCF_036320965.1). Lineage (NCBI taxonomy): Eukaryota > Metazoa > Arthropoda > Malacostraca > Decapoda > Palinuridae > Panulirus > Panulirus ornatus. Next base: position 12,680,138 of record NC_092294.1, on the reverse strand, counting down.
CTTTGCTTCCCTTCTTTGGACTTACTTTATTAATTCTTTGTGCCGCTAAGAACGATGGCTAAACACGAGCATTTAAAAGTCGACATGAAAGACTAAGATTCGTTCTCTGGTAGAATATCGACATGAATTTTCGATACACATATCAGTGACGTCATCATAAAAGGCCATGTTAACACAAGTGCCACTGGTAACATCATAAGTGCCACTGGTAACGCCACAAGTGCCACTGGTAACACTACAGGTGCCACTGGTAACAAGGGCACTAGGAAACAAACTGCAACCACAAAAAGGGGGGAACAAGAGAGGTCAGGTGACGTGACCATAACAGTAATGATACCATGTCCTTGACTAAGCTGCATTGGTAATTAAGTCAGGTCATATTCTCTCTCTCTCTCTCTCTCTCTCTCTCTCTCTCTCTCTCTCTCTCTCTCTTTTATTTCTAAATTTTATATCTTTTTAATCAAGACTTCATCTTACGTGCAATTCATGATGTTGAAAAATGGATACAAGGTCTAAATGAATAATTTTTGTCTATCTTCAATAATGAATTACACGCTTTCGTATATCTTTTGCGTTTTCTGTCATAATATAAACGTCTAAATGAAAGCAAGCTTTTAATGTGCTATTTGTGACGAATTTTTCTGGAGACTATTCAGTTTTCTTAATTCCACAATAAAGCTGTTAATCATTGTAATGATCATATACTTTCATTTATCTCAATATTTTGCTGCCTATTACTACTATAAATCAGAGGTCAACAACTGTCTGAACCATTCAAAGGTTAACAACACTTATGAGCCAATCAGAGGTCAACACCACCTTTCGGAACCTATTTAGAAGTTTCATAAGCCCTTAATTATGAAATCCAGTTCCATCGTGTATCTGGATCAATAATGAATTGTGTCAGACACCCTTTTACACAGGTCACCTTTTGATATACAGTACAATTCAAACATTCAGTACTGTGATTCGGATATCAATATATGAAATGGAAAATATATTTTACCGAAGTGATTAAGAATATGATACTGAAAATGATCCTTTAAGAATGGATAGAAATGAATTTAAACAGACAAACTTTAAGAACTTACTGCTAACAATGGAGGTAGAATTCTTTCCAGTCCCACATTGTCCTTAGGTTCCCGGCTCTGTCCTTGTTCGCCACACGATTGTTCAGTCCGACCCAACACCTGAAAACACAAGACATTAGAACTTGTAGCTGGGAAATGAAGGAGCTACGTTGTGCGTGTGTGTGAGAATGTCACGGACGACACATGGCATAGTATAGATGCTCTATCTATCAAGAGCAATCTATCATATTTACCATAATCCATTACCGTACATTAAGTACGGAACTTGCCAATTATACTCCTCTGCAGGGATTCAAAGTTAGATATACAGTGACATGCATAACACAGTGTGTACAACTGTATGCTTGCAGCAGTCACCACAGCCACACAACACTAACCCACAATTTCAGATCGAAAACATTTACGTAGACCAAACAATCAAACAGTTAAAGTCATACAAACACTGCAGACATTGTAGAATTCACATTAACAGCCACGAGACATTGTCAAACGCTTCTACACCCCAGAACATGTAATTCATATCAGTGGATCTCACTTGGATGATGTTGGGCCTCGATATCATCTGGTGAGGGATCCGTCAACGAGCTCACATTTCTGGTTTTTTAATAAATTCACTGATCTACTACTTATGTAGATATCTTTTCAAATGCCTGTCAAGGCATTTGAAAAGACCAAAGCCGACCATTACCAGCCTTGCTATGATAAGCCATTCAACTACAGTAAAATCATGTTCATTATGAAAATATATTTATCAGGAGTGAATCTAATATACCTGTTATAATTTCAGCACAAAAATAGCCAACAAATCGGTTTCAATGAATCATGAAAAAATTAGATAACTTACAGATACACAGTCGCCTTCACGTGTCATGGAATAACTTGTACAAGGGTCTTGGCCAATGCCAGTTCCACGTCGGCTGTGTCATGGCTGTCCACAGCACTCGACTCACAACAATCCACCATTTGCAAGAAGACTGGAGAGTCCGGTATAAACTCGAGCCAACGAGTAGCCTGACCAGCTTCTATTTATGGTTCATGACCCACTCACACACTGTGCACAACGTCAAGTAGTCTGTTCACACAGTTAAATCCTATGATCCTCGATTACGTAAATATATACAAGAATAAGAAAGCAAAACGTCTTCCCGCAGCAAAGGTCCAACGCGAACTGAGTGTTTTGACACCGTAACGGGTTCGGTTTGGTCTCATTCAGAAGTTCAGGCAGGGAGTTTCATGACCCAGACCGAACACACTGAATCACCAACACCTTAGAAATGCGTGTAAGGATTCGAGTGCAAATCTAAAGCACAATGAAATCAAGGAAGTCCTTAAAGACATACCAAAAATATGCACTGAAATCAATCAAAAGGTGAGGAGTAAATACTGGACGGGCTCTTTTGGAAAAACTGATAAATGCAAGAGTTTGAGTGACATGTGTTCGAAGCAAGAGCAACACCCGTGTCGATTCACAGAGTAGAGCTAGTGAATTTTAGAAATGAGCTGGGCTCGAACGGACAGGTTTACTGAGTTCCACTTGACGAACCTCCGTCCGAGACTCGCAGTGCAGGTTTTGGAGTGGCTTTGTGTAAAGTCAGTGTACCCCGTAGTATGAGACGTGTGTTCCAATAAGAAGTGAGTTACTGTATCATTGGGATCTACAGGACCAGGTGATGGTGAAGTAACACTCAATGATTTGGCTATCACTAGGGAAAGGCCCCTTTTACACTTATCTAATGTCTTATACTGGAGGTTGGATTCCTCTACACTGGAGGAAAGCATTAATAGTGTCAATTCTTAAAAGCAAAGATTTTCTTCCGATTTCTTTGACCATTTGTTTTAGCAAGACGATGGGAAGATCAACATCAAACAAGCTGTATTAAGTTGAAACTCTTTCGTCATCCAATTCGCCAGGGTTTATGGAAGGTAAAGATACTGCTGGGTTGTAAAATGCTTGAATGATATGAAGGCAAATAAAGACGTCATATGATTTTCTAAGGAACTGATAGGAAACCCACTAAACGGATGATAAAGATGGGGAAGAGTGGAGGAAGGAGAAGATATACAACCCCGTCTTTTGATGTAAATTATGTCCATAAAACATTTCAGTTACCTGCAACTTTTCGAAGCCTTTCCCTATTTCGAACACCTGAATCACAAATGAAATATCTCGTTCAGTCCCTTCGCATATTCGTGATTAAGATGATACATTTCGTAAGGCGAAGAAAATCGACAACTTTAATTGTTCATATAAAGTTCAGTGGTTGTTTAAATGAGTTTAACAATCTGGAAAATGTTTACACTTAACAGCAAACAAATCTTAAGAACAAAAATCAACTGAGAAACTTTGATAATTCAATGGTAAAACACAAACCCTCTCGGTGTTCGAAAATTGATACAAATAAGAATAAAATTCCGATACACGTACACTTTGAACAAAGTCTCGATACTGCTTCAGTCATGTGTGTCGGGTTAGCGGGAGTTTTCAAAACACTTTGATTGTAATGACATCTGATAATTGCATTTGAAATTTATTGGTATCATACGGTTACAGGAATATGAAATCTGGATCAACTTGTTTAACATTTTTTTGTGAAATCCAACAGCATCAAAAGAAGGAGCCATATCTGGTGAGATTATTCAGTAAGAAGAATGTTTGGGAGTCACATTAATCGTTTAAACATTTCATAAATCATGAAGTCATCAATATGAGGTGAACAGTTGCCATATGGGGATAATTTCAGCATATTCTGTTGTTTTGTCACACCATATACAGCTGATGTCTGAAAGGGCGTACATAGTGACAGCATGTGTGGTTTCAGAGTCGTCTTGAAGCACTCAAAGAAGCTGTCCAAGATTATTTGACCTTCATTACCATGGCAGTCGACTGGTATACAGCCTCAAAAAGGAAAAGGTATGTATTTTGCTTCGTCCTTACCTGACCTTTAGATGAACTTAGTTATACGTCTAAAGAACGAAGTTTGGCGTTCAAAGAAAATGTAAATTATTTTAAGGGTCACTATACTGTTTTATGTTTCATGATCGACGAGTTTGGGTTAACTTATAAAATCAAAGTTTGGACACAGAATGTTTTACTTAACATACTTATAGATAATTTAGATTAGGATTAAACAAATGTTTCATTATTGTTACCATCTTTACCTCCAACACTGCTTTAGATACGATTTTATTTTTTCCTGCTACTCTCTATGGTTCTATTTACTTCCAAAAATTGACCATATCTGTCTAGAATCTACCCGCATAATCTACCAGATTTTTTGAAATCTCACCCAAGAAAAGATACGATGAGATGATTCCACATATATTCTATACAAGCTCTCGCATTACCTCCATATCATCATTTTGACTGATGTTTCTTGCCAGTAATAACCTTATCTGTTTAATTTATATATTCTAATATGTAGGGAGTTATTCAATCAATTCATGGATAATGCATGATGTTATTACTTTACTGAGCATTGATGGCTTAGCCCTGTGACGATATGGTCCTTGACTTCACAACAGCAGCGTCATCTAGTGAGTGAAAATCGCATAAAAACAATCATCGTGTAAGTGGCAGCATTTGGCTACTGGTATTACGAAGTTCATCGCGTCTTGCTCCTTTTCCAGGTTGGGTTGTAAATATTATTTTTCCTCTTGACTCTCTGTCAACACCGTCTTCAGACGTGGAAGCAAATCCTCCTCCGTATTTTCAAGTATTGTGTCCAGGAACTAGAGTGTATTGGGCTGAATCGAGGACAGGTATTGCTACGACTATGGGCGGATATCCTGCGTGGACAACATTTAGGAAAATCATAGAAATATGCAGGTATTTAGTGTCTTAATGGCAGGAACAAGCCCCCATATGTGTATGTGTGTGTGGTTAAAGATTCGCAAGGGTTCGAGTCAATGACATCTCGATCTCCGGTGTGCTATTACTGGCACGGGTTGGGTGTGTGTGTGTGTCGTGTGAGTGCCACTATTGGCACGGGGCAGCCTGTATGTGATGTAGTAGGCTGTTAGATGGATGTGTTTGTCTAATTAGCGTCATGTAGTAGTTGTAGTGGTAGTTACGATATTCATCGTATGAAAGGAAATTTGATATGTAATCGATTAATGCTATAGATTAGTTGTATATTGAATTGTAATGCTTGTCATAATTACGATTATTATTGTGGTTATTAAGACCCTGTGAAGACAAGTAGGACTTTTGTTAATGTAATTAGGAGAGAATTGGATTGGTATAAACTTTGGTAATTAGAATATGAAGATCCAAACGGCAAGTCGAGGTTCATCGTGAATTACCATTTATATGACAGAGTTCTGGCACTTTTATTCATACATTTTAGAGGCTCGTACACCTGTATACGTTGTCGTAAACAACATAGAAACGTCATACGAGTTTATGAAACATGTTCGAAGGCTTCGTGTGTTGGATGATGATCTGCAATTCGCTTGTTTGATAGTTCCGGCTGCGACCACTTGTCGTATAGCAACTCTTTTACAATAGAGGTTAATTGACTGGTTCAGTAGTTCTGTGGTTAAATTGTCGTGTATTGTTCAGCTCGCTGTCAAATAATTTTGATTACGCTAAGCCGGAATATAAGTTGTTTGAACAAATCTGCTGTCGATCAGTTTGAACAATGTTTTTTCAGTATTGATCATACAGTGATCGTTCATTGAACATATAATATGCTTGATAACATTATTTAGATTAATTTTAGAAGCGATGGGGGTAAAATTGTTCATTAGATCAACAGTTACCCTTCAGCGTAGTGCGACCCAGGAGAAAATGAATTGAGTACCAGTGAAGGGCTTGTATCTTCATCAGGGAGTTGCTAAGAATTACCTTTTCAGTTTTCGTGCACTAGTGGCAGGGTAGGTGGTTACCTGCAGCCATGGTGGTGCACCGAACTTGTCCAATTAGCATTTCCTGACGATCTTTGACTCTAACAAGGAGGAGCAGTTGAACTTGCCGTTAAGTTACTGGTTATATAATATACTTTTTATGCAGATCAATTTGAGTTCAGTACCCCGTTATTGATTGCCTATGTTATTGATTTCTATTATGACTAAGCTATCTGTCATGAGTTGTGATAGAGCATTTTCATATCGGTAAAAATTATATTATGGACTTTTTACGGTAAAAATGACTTGGGTCGTTAGCACTTTAGACAAAACCAGGGAATGGGTAACTACTTAATTACAGTTGTTAGGGTGATTACGGGGAGCTAGACCCTCACTATCCCAGCAGCTGGTGTGGGTGGTGTGGCCAGCACCAGACCCTATCCCAGCAGCTGGTGTGGGTGGTGGGGCCAGCACCAGACCCTGTTTCCCAGCAGCTGGTGTGGGTGGTGAGGCCAGCACCAGACCCTCTCTCCCAGTAGCTGGTGTGGGTGGTGAGGCCAGCACCAGACCCTAACCCAGCAGCTGGTGTGGGTGGTGAGGCCAGCACCAGACCCTGTCTCCCAGCAGCTGGTGTGGGTGGTGTGGCCAGCACCAGACCCTGTCTCCCAGCAGCTGGTGTGGGTGGTGAGGCCAGCACCAGACCCTGTCTCCCAGCAGCTGGTGCGGGTGGTGAGGCCAGCACCAGACCCTCTCCCCTAGCAGCTGGTGTGGGTGGTGAGGCCAGCACCAGACCCTGTCTCCCAGCAGCTGGTGTGGGTGGTGTGGCCAGCACCAGACCCTCTCCCCCAGCAGCTGGTGTGGGTGGTGAGGCCAGCACCAGACCCTCTCCCCCAGCAGCTGGTGTGGGTGGTGTGGCCAGCACCAGATCCTCTCTCCCAGCAGCTGGTGTGGGTGGTGTGGCCAGCACCAGATCCTATCCCAGCAGCTGGTGTGGGTGGTGTGGCCAGCACCAGACCCTCTCTCCCAGCAGCTGGTGTGGGTGGTGTGGCCAGCACCAGACCCTCTCTCCCAGCAGCTGGTGTGGGTGGTGAGGCCAGCACCAGACCCTCTCTCCCAGCAGCTGGTGTGGGTCGTGTGTCCAGCACCAGACCCTATCCCAGCAGCTGGTGTGGGTGGTGTGGCCAGCACCAGACCCTCTCTCCCAGCAGCTGGTGTGGGTGGTGTGGCCAGCACCAGACCCTCTCTCCCAGCAGCTGGTGTGGGTGGTGAGGCCAGCACCAGACCCTCTCTCCCAGCAGCTGGTGTGGGTGGTGAGGCCAGCACCAGACCCTCTCTCCCAGCAGCTGGTGCGGGTGGTGAGGCCAGCACCAGACCCTCTCTCCCAGCAGCTGGTGTGGGTGGTGAGGCCAGCACCAGACCCTCTCTCCCAGCAGCTGGTGTGGATGATGAGGTTAGTACACCTCCATTTAACACTTTCTTGACGTGAAGAATATGATTGGTTGGACGGGCGTTGATCCTGCCTGTTGCTAGTGTTATTTAAGCCCACTGTGTTTAGCTGCAAACCTTTAGCTATTCTTCATGTGTTGAGGGTAATTATAAGACCACATACACTCTCGTTAGGTATATGGGTCATGGTTAGGTACACATCCATCATTTTCTTTAAAGGTGTTGCTTTTTGTAAATATGTATTATCCTGTGATCACCAATTCAGCTTAGTGCTTGTTTACCGTGTGATTGGTTGGGTAGTTCTCGTGTTCAAGTAATGCCTCCGGCGTTTTTATGATAGAATTTTTCACTTTTTTTTTTTATTTTCGTTTTGATACGACGTCCCCGACTCAAACTGTTCTACATGACCGAACACCTGACCAGTCATTCGTCACAGTCTGGTTGACATCTGACCCTGGGGGTCAGGTCAGTGGTACCTGTACTTTGCACAACTTCTTCCTTCTGTGTTTCCCTCCACCAAGTCCGTCGGTTCCTACCTTATTTAGGTTCAGATTCTCTGGTAAACAGATTTCTTTCGGGGTTGTAATCATCGCAGACCTTTTATAAGATGAATTTGATCCTCTGCTTCCCTGTATATATATATATATATATATATATATATATATATATATATATATATATATATGGTTATTAGATCATGGGTATATTGTAAAATTCGTTTTGTAATGTTTTTTTTTTCTTTTTTATAGTAATTCTGAGGTGACCTCTCAGAGAGGATCAAGGAGTACTATGAACTAAACGGATTATTCGTTCTTACATAACCCCGAATGTCACTTGCTTTCTATGGCTGTATGCAAATTCTCTCTCTCTCTCTCTCTCTCTCTCTCTCTCTCTCTCTCTGAATGGAATTTGGCCCAAGTGGAAGATGAATCCTTAATATACTGAACGAGAGCAGAGCTTCATCTGTGATAATAAGGGCTTGGATCTTCCTTGCGTTTGGCATCACCATTAGGGACTTAATCGTGGCCATCTCTTACGCTTATCATCTTAAGTAAACTACGAACCACCTCCCCCAGCTTCTGCTTCAGGCATACAGTGGCAGAGTGTTAGGTTCATGTGGCTGTTTACTTCGTTTCTAAAGGTTCGTAAGTTTCCATTCTGGTTACGTATTAGCACGAATGTTATCTGATCGGGAGATTTGCTGTGTACTGACTGTATTCTGTTCCCCTACCTTAGAACACTTGTCAGAGATATAGATCTTGCTGATCCGCGTTCCTTGTTGTATATGCAGTGTGTGTGTGCGTGTGTGGTGTTCTTATGCCATTTGCAACGTCCTCTATCACCCTGAGGTAATTCTTTTTGTGTGTCATTATTACTGCTCTGGTGCACCCGTTGTTGCCACTTCTCATAACTTCTTAAAAGAAAAACTTGTAAACCTTTCGTATATACCTGTATATATGCCCTGACTCGCGCGCGAGGTACCCATTTATCGACCAGCCTTCCTAAAGGGGAGGATAAACTGGTTTGGCTGTGAGCCGTCTGTTGGTGACATACGAATGTACAAGAGAAGGACAGACAGCAGGAGACCTGATGGTCCTTAACGAGGTGTAGGTGTTTGAATTCTCTAAATATAGTGGAATAAACAAGATGGTGATGCTGAAATGTTGCTCGATCTCTTATTGTGAAGATTGTAACACTATCTACGAAATACTGTTAGATGCAAAAGGATCATAAATAACCAAGAACAGTTACGCTAGGCAGAACAAGTGAACAATTTGTAGGTTTCTTCCGTCAGAGAGAAGTATGGAATAGATTGGTAACAAAAACTTTTTTTTTTTACGTATAACCGTGGAGGTGCAGTGATAAATCATTTATTTAATTACAGGACCGTTAGATGAAGAGACTTTGTGAAGGTACAGAAAAGGGAACCTGTGTATTTACATAGATCACTGGGTCCTGTTTCCAGTACTGGTAAACTGTAATACCCATATTGGATACAGTTCACTGGAAGAATAAGCAAATTGCTGGTATTTCCATATTAGATTTAGACAAGGCTTCCTTATATATATATATATATATATATATATATATATATATATATATATATATATATGTTTAATCTCTTGTAAAAAAATGTTGATTTTGTTTTGATGCAGAGGACAAAAACACGTCGACTTCCAAAAACGACAGAGGCATAAGTAGGTCATAGGATAATGACAATTCCATGAATAGTTTCCCGTCCTTCCCATGTACTGTCTTCCAGCAGATAACCTGGTCAAAGACCATCAGGTCTTGTTATCTGTCCTTCCCATGTACTGTCCTCCGGCAGATAACCTGGTCATAAACCATTAACTCTCGCGGTATGTTAATTTTCTTCTTAGTCCTCTCACTTTCTGATGATAAAATTTCTGTTCAAGGTTGATGGAGAGAGTTTGTAATGGGCACTAACTCATTCAGACACATGACACATGCAGACACACGCCAGCAACAACTGATGCCAACTTGGACGACTTGAAGGGAACCCTAAACCACTGACGCACATATAAGCCTTACATAACACCTTTACGGGCGCTTGGCTTAGCCATGTGTAGGCGTTACACTGTGTTACATGCTGTATATAGGGGCCCTTAATGAGGCTTGATAGGTTTCGTACCTACTGGTGTACGTGGATGAGAGAGAGAGGGAGGGAGGGAGGGGTGGAATGGAGACCCCTGTTATCGTAAACTATATCTGTATAGTTATTATCACGTTTGCGTCTGTGTCTGCTCATGAAATCAGCTCGTTTGGTGAACTGGTGTTTGGAGTGGTAATGATATGCAAAGGTTCTTGTGATTTAGTTGGGGATAGATCTTTATCTTTCACTGTTTGTGTGTGTGTGTATGTGTGTGTGTGTATGTGTGTGTGTGTATGTGTGTGTGTGTGTGTGTATGTGTGTGTGTGTGTGTGTGTGATTACTGATGACTGTTTATGTTAGAGTCAAGAGAATTTTCCACTCGTGTTGCCCCGTCTCTGAAAACTGCACCATATCTTGTGTGTGTTTACACATACACTGCACCATATCTTGTGTGTGTTTACACATACACTGCACCATATCTTGTGTGTGTTTACACATACACTGCACCATATCTTGTGTGTGTTTACACATACACTGCACCATATCTTGTGTGTGTTTACACATACACTGCACCATATCTTGTGTGTGTTTACACATACACTGCACCATATCTTGTGTGTGTTTACACATACACTGCACCATATCTTGTATGTGTTTACACATACACCCCAGCCCAAGTGTTTGTATGTGTAATAATGATGAGAGAAGAATAGTTTATTTAGTTTTTGAAGGTACACACTGGGAATATAAGATAAATATACAATAATATTCATTGGTCTACAAAAAGTGGGGTGTTAACACAATATTTGAATTAATACAGAGGCGGACGTTAGAGTGTAGGTCACTAATTATTAATGTCTGCGAAGATTGGGATGGGAATGTTCTGGAAGAGGTTTGCAGGAATTTAGAACAGAATTGTACCGAACTGCAACTCGGGGACGAAGGATCACGGTGGCGGGAGCTGACGGTGGCTAATGAACTCCTTGTCCAGATAGGAAGGTTAGTGGACTCTCTCTCCAGACATGGAGGCCATTGGACTACTTGACCAGACACGGAGGCCAATGGACTCCTTGTCCAGCTTCATCCCACACTGTCGTATATGGTCGAGGTAATTGCTGGAAAGACTCTCCCGTGTCCAAAATGTTCATCGCCTCCTGATGAAATATGTGTCTGTCTTTTCCGCCACATCCTCATATTTGGCAGGGAACTGGAGCAACTTTCCGATCTGCTTCTGTATGGAGTTGGCTTCTGGTGATGGTGCACGTGATCACTGGATGGCTGCTATTTTAGAGGACTTATGTAATGCCCGAGCGGGTAGAGAATGACAACCTTGAAAATTACGTAAGGGAAAATAACGTCGTGGTGTGTTCGTCGGTCAGGCTTGTTGAGTAGGTCAGTGTAGATTCCTTGAATACCTTGAGGCCAACAGGAAGTGAACGGGCGAAGAAAGATGGTTTTTATTACAACGGAAACAACCCTTGTGGTACCGGGTAAGCTTAAACGGGGAAGTGTGTGTTATGAAGAATATGTCTGGAGGTTGATGAGGGTTGGGGGGAGACTTGTAGGGTCATGCATAGTAGGATAGCTCCCGGAGCTTGGGATAAAGCAAGTTAGGGGATCTCTAGTGATGGTAGGGAGAAGATAAGCTTGCTTAGCGAGATCACTGTCGACTGAAGGAAGATTGCATGAGTGTGTGTTTTGAGAAAGGTAGATTAAAGACGACCTGACAGTTTATGACAAGGATATCTGCTGGAGGACAGTACATGGGAAGGACAGATGAAGAAGACCTGATGGTTCTATGACCAGATTATCTGCTGGAGGACAGTACATGGGAAGGAGAGATGACAGAAGACCTGATGGTCTATGACCAGGTTATCTGCTGGAGGACAGTACATGGGAAGGAGAGATGACAGAAGACCTGATGGTCTATGACCAGGTTATCTGCTGGAGGACAGTACATGGGAAGGAGAGATAACACAAGACCTGATGGTCTATGACCAGGTTATCTGCTGGAGGATAGTACATGGGAAGGACAGATGACAGAAGACCTGATGGTCCACGACGAGGTTATCTGCTGGAGGATATTAATAGTATTTTGGGAGCAGCTGAGTGATAGTGTCGACAGTTTTGGTGCACCGTCAAGTTAGCTATGTCATCATGACTGAGTATCGTGATGAGTTGCGCAAGTAGAGGGACGGGGATCCAGGCGATGTGCTGGACGACGTGCCACAAAGGAGAGTGGAGAGAGAGGACAAGCAAGGGCCTCAACCCTCAAAACCATTTCCTACAGGATTATGGGATGTGGGGAGGATTTTCTGGTTATTCTCCAGGATTTTACAGAGCGAGCATGACCTGACCTGTTTAGAGAATAAGATGGAGGAGGAGGAGGAGGTTGACGTAAGAGTGTCCCATACCCTCAGGAAATAAATGTCTTCGCGTATATGTGTGTGTGTATACGCATGCGTACATGTGTACCATTGTGTATGCGAGCGTGCTTATGTGTGTGTGTTTAGGGTTTTTGTGGTCTCTTTTTTTTTTTTTTGCGTATGTGTAACGTCTTTATGTGTACTTGTATGTATGTATTCTTGTGTGTGCGCAGCTTGTGTACATGTGGATGAGGGGAGCATGGCAGGTGGAGCGGGAGCGAGGGTTGGGTTATGGAGGACTTGGCAGGTGGAATAAAACATAAGAGGGACATGTGGCGAGGCACGGCACGGCTGGGGAGGGTATGGGCGGGGCTTGAGGTGGGCGTGGGCGCCCGGGGGTGGCTGTAGGGCGGGCTTGAGCGGCATCAGCTTGGGGAGCTGTGGGAGAGTTCCTCCCTCACTTTGCGCTCGGCTCGCCTGGGCAGCAGTACCTCCCAATCACCTCCTGTTAGCAGGCGCTCTCTCTCACTCTCTTTTATCTCTCTCCCTCTCTCTTTCTCGACTCACAGTTCGCGCTCCGTCGTCGCCTGTGCGTCTGTCTCACTCTCTCTCTCTCTACCACCCACCCCCCATCTCTCTACCCCCTCGGCCTCCGTCATTCCTGTAATCTGGAGAGTTTAAAGGAGTTGACCGCCTTACGTCGCTCGGCATCGCTGCGCGGCGTGGACGACTGGACGCTACAGGAGCGGGCAATTCGCCACCGTCACCACTTCGTCATCAACCTCTACAAGAAAGACTTCGGATAAGCAGGTCTGTTTACACCCTCCAAGTGGTATCCTATAGAAGCTTTTTGTTTCTGGTCTAAGTCTTGTGTCCTTTGTGTGTGTGTGTGTTTGTCTTTGTCTCATTCGTAGGCACTGTCGTCTTTATTGCATCTTCAGTTTATATATATATATTCGAGCATGTCTCGCCTCCCCACCTGTTCCTTCTTGTCACGTGTTTGGCTTCAACACTTCCTCATTATACAACTGATTTTCCGTGTAATGTGTACGTAACTGGCACCTATGAACAGACCAATTATCCTTTCCTACTCTTTTTAGCCAATACTATACGAGGGTAATTAGTACTTAATGTACACTGGCTGTGATGATTTGGTTGAAGATGATTAGTAAAGAAATATATGTCCATCTCAGACTGAGGCCTGTGCCAGACCTGGGCGTCGTGAGTCTAGCAACAGCAGCAAAATGGCTCTTATTCAACCGGCTTTTTTTGTGAATGTTGTTTGCATCATAAGCATCCGGTATCTCCTCATGTGCCGAGACATTTTGACCTTTGTGTTTCTCTCTTATAATGTTTAATATCATATGTCTTTTTTTAAGGTTTTATTGTTGTTTTTGTTCAACTTTGCGTTTTCAGAGCACTATTTGTTCTTCAGCCGGGACTCACTTAATCCTTTTCCAGCCGGCGACCCGTATTTAGCCGGTCCCCTGAGATTGTCTGACCACTAAGGATGGGCTGGGGGGAGGTGACTTGTTAGTATTTTTTCTCTGGGGTCAGAGGTTAAACGTGTACATTTAGGGTTAAGATTTGGATCTATATACATCATAGATACCAGGAAATGGCCATAATGACTTATACATTAAGATACTTCTCAAATAAATCTCGGGGTCAAAAGGTCAGGAAGAAATTTACAGTTTTGACCTGCACGTTGCTGGTATATCATGGCCTAAGTCTGGCAGTAAGATAAAGTAATAAGTCGTAACTATTGGTATGGACATATTTGAGATTCCTGCCTTTTTTGAGTGCTCGAGGACTGAGTGCGTAGGAGGGTCTGCACGGGATTGAGTAAATTGGAACGATGTGGTATACAGGGGGCGACGTGCTGCTAGGGGGCTGAACCAGGGCATGTGAAGCAGTCGATGGAAATCACGGTAAGGTCTCTGGGGACTGGTTGTGGAAAGGGGCATCTCATGTTTAACCTCTGGTAAGTTCCCCTTGCTTATCCTTGTCTATTTTGTTTTTCCTCCTGGTAATATTTCTAAACTTAGAATTATCTTTTGATTAGTCATATCCGTAGTCTGACCTTATATGATTCAAGGGCTACTGTGTTTGTATTGATCATTCATTTACATCCAGCGTAGGATTTATGATTCTGCATCAAAATGTCTCATAATGTGCGAAATCAATGTGTATATAGATGTTTTATAACCACTAGAGCAAAGGGGTTTCCTCTCATTCTAGGAACCATGTTATTTGTATTTGGGAACATTGATGATTTTACGATTCACAACGCAGATCCAAATAGATAGTGGTCGCGCTCCACAAATTACGTCTACCTGTTTGCCTTCAGGAGAAACGAGCTGACAGTGTGAGTGTAATTCTGCCAGTGAGGGTGAGTGAAAGTGAATGAATGGCAATGAAGGTGTAAGTGAAAATGAAGTGAGTATGGATGTGTCAATAATGGTGTAAGTGTTAATGAAGTGAGTGTGGATGATAATGTCAGTGTGTGTGTGTGACTGAATAAGTGTAGATATTATCATGTCTGAGCCCATGGCCCATTCTATTGGGTCTCCTGTGGCTCGCTTCATGGGTCCCTCTCTCTCTCTCTCTCTCGGCTATGGTGAGGTTTACGTCTTTCGATGAAAAGTGGCTGGACGTAAAGAGAAGGGCCCCACCAAATATTTACACAGGGTGAGGACGAAGGGTGGGGAGGATAAGAGGGGGGTTATAAATGCTTGCCCAGTGCTTCGACCCAGACACACAAAACCAAAAAAACACACACAACACCCCAAAACCAAAATTTTTAGGGTTTATTAAAAACACACGAAACACAAGGGAACAAAATCCAAAAGGGTTTCCAAAAAGAAAAACTGTCTTCCCAAAACCCGACCGCGGGTTTTTCCGGGTCATTTTCTTTCCGAATCCAAGATTGGGGAAAAGACAACCCCAAAAATTGGGATTCCGTACCAAGATTAGGGTTTAAAAAAAAACCGGCTTCCCGAAGGAAAAATAGTGATTAAAAACCGCACAACCTTTTAAAGGGCATTAAACCCCAAAAGTAAAATGGAAAATTCCCAAACCAAAAAATTCAGGGGATTAAAAAATAACAAAAGTTAGGGAAAAAACCTTTGTTATTGAATGTTATCTTAAAGGAAATACCCAAGACAGGGCTTTTAAAACCTTTTCCAAAGAGGGGTTTTTTCCAACCTAAAAAACGGGAAAAGGGAAGAAAACGTTCTTGCCCCGGGAAAATTGTATTAAAAATAAACAAAAAGGGAAAAGCCAAAAAATTTTTATTCCAAAACCTAACAAATTTGAAAAGCCTCCCCTTTTTATTAAAGAACCCCCGCGGGGAAAAACATTCCAAAAAATTTACAAAAAAAAGTTGGGAAAAGGTAAAACCGTAGGTTTCCAAACCATAAAAGATTCGGGTTTGAAAAAAATTTTTGTTTAAAAAAACCCCATTTTCATTTTAAAACCATTTAAAAAATTTTTTTAAAGACTAAAAAAGCGGTTTTTAAAGAACCCAAAAGGGAAAAAACTCAAAGGGTTCGGGACCCAAAAGAAAACGGTTTAAAACAAAAAACTTGTTCAAAAGAAATAAAAAACTTTTGAATGTCTTTTTTAAAAGGAATAACCTTTTGATTAAAGAATTTTTACAAACATTTTACAAACCAAACAAATTTTCTTCACAAAAAGAAAAGTTTAGTGTTTAAAAACCAAAAACTGGTTTTCGTAAAAAATTAGGTAAATTACAAAAATTCCAAAGTGGGTTTGCCCCCAAACGTACTTCCCAAACACAAAACCCAAAAGTAGGGGGGTTTTACAACACATCACAACAGTCCCGGGTCATTCACAAGCACAACACAAATTTAGGGTCCCTTCAAAAAAGCACACACACAAAAAGTCAGGGGCATTCCAAGCACAACACAAAAAGTCAGTGTCATTCACAACACAACCCCAACGTCCCCGGGTCATTTACAAGCACATAAAAACAAATTTAGGGTCATTCACAAGCACACACACAACAGTCAGGGTCATTCACAAGCACATACACAACATTGTGTCATTCACAAACACATACACAACATTAGTGTCATTCACAAGCACACACACAACAGTCAGTGTCATTCACAAGCACACGCACAACAGTCAGGGTCATTCACAAGCACACACACAACAGTCAGGACGATGCACATGCGCAGACAGCTGTCAGTGAGAGATCACCCTCAGGATCAATGGATTACTGAGAAACGCAGCTTGAATCTGGAGCAATTGTGAGAGTGAGGAGGAGGAGGAGGGAGAGATGTAGCTCTCGGGAGAGAGAGAGAGAGAGAGAGAGAGAGAGAGAGAGAGAGAGAGAGAGAGAGAGAGAGGTGGAAGGGTGATACATGCAGGGTGACGGGTCGTCATGGAATCTTCCTTTGTCTTATTCTTACATTTGTCTTCTTTATTCAGTTGACAAATCTTTATTTCTGTAACAGTACTTCGTCGTTGATTCTGGGACATATAGGTAGATAGATAGTTAGGCAGTGTGTGTGTGTGTGTGTGTGTGTGTGGACGAGAAGGACAAAGGAGGATAAAGTGAGTTGCTATCTTTATAGTCATTTGGGCGGCTGATAGACTGGATCTCGAATTCACAGACTGATCCACTAACTAACATTTGAAAAACTATTTTGTTGCTACTCCCCCCCCCCCACCCCTAGACGGAAGACACTGTAACTAGAGTATTTTTGTTTGGTCTTGCCCCTTAAAAGTTTTTCTGATATGCCAACTAATCACCCCAGTGTACCCAGGATTCGAACCCGGGTCAAATACTTGACAATCTATGATCATATCCCTTCAGCTATGGGGTACGAAAGTCACCCATCTGTGACCGCTTTCTGTGGGTTTGTTGTTTTGTGATTTTGCCTACACTTCACTAGGGCTCAGGGTACTGTAATGTGTGTGTGTATTGTGGGTCATATATCAGATTATATAGTGGAAGTTTGAGGGGCAGGTCTGTGGTGTATGCCAAAGGAGGCAGCATATACAATCCGACCTTAAACGTGCATATCTAAACAGAGAGGAAAGAAAATAGATATCCTGAGAGATTTTGAAGTCCACTGGAAACACACACACACACACACACACACACACACACACACACACACACACACACGCGCGCGCGTGCATCACAAGCACGCCTCTCAGGTCTAATCAGTCTTACAGTGCACTAGATGCACTTTCTATGGCCGAAGAATGGTAAGGGTATAAGGCACAGTTAGTTCCTCCTTGTCTCCAGCTGGCCTCTGGTTGTGAAATCTTTTTCTTGGTGAATTAATGTACAACATTTGTTGTTGTTCAACACTACATCAATCTCCCAAGCCACAACCAGGTATCCCATCACTGGTAAGTAATGGTTGTGATACTGTGTGTACTGCCACCACAGTGTTGTGTCTCTGAGGTATGGTTGTACACTGCGTCACATGTTGGCTTAGCTTTGTACTATTTCTGGGAGTCTAATTGATGAGTCTCAATCTGGGATATAATCTGAAGATATAATCAAAAGCAAATCTTGAATTTGTCCCAGACAAAACAATAGCACGTGGTTGCTCTGGTTTGTAAACAATAGCACGTGGGTGCTAGGGTTGTAAACAGTAGCACGTGGGTGCTGTGGTTTGTAAACAATAGCACGTGGGTGCTGTGGTTTGTAAACAATGGTGAGTGCTTTAGGTTGCAAACAATAGCACACTGGTGCTGTATGTTTGACAGTAGCTCGGGGGAGGGTGTAGATTGTTTACTGTAGTAGAAGGGGTTTTTCTGTGCCGTAAACACAGATCATGATATAGTCTGGTGGAGTAATGACATTCGCCTCGCATAGGCCACCTCTCTCTCTCTCTCTCTCTCTCTCTCTCTCTCTCTCTCTCTCTCTCTCTCTGCATCATAATTCATATGTTCTCTCTTATGTTTTTCTTGTATAATTCCCCATATATCTGTGTATGTTGACCAATTGGTTTCTACGAGTTTTTGCTTGTGTGTTGTTTGCTAATTGTCTTGTTTGCAGTTGACACTATGCCTGCGCGTTTAGCAGTCTAGATTTGTTTGTTTGTGTGCAAATCTGTGTTCACATATGTTCATGTTCCTGTCTGTCTTTAACTATCTGGTTGTCTCTATCTATCTGTGTGTCCCTTTATCTATATACCTGACTAATGTTCATATGTTTCTTACCTGTGTTTACCATCAATTTCCTTGTATATGAGGAATGTTCTCCCTCGTGTGGTCATTATTAGCTGTTGTCTCTCTTCTGTGTCATATGCATTTGTTAATTATTCGAATCCTGCTTATCTGTTTTCTGATTACTGTAACTGGCCAGTTCTGTGCACTGGAGGCACTTAATTGCTGTTATTATAAAAGAGTCGCGATAGAAATGATTGACTCTTGTATATTCTGGATATCTGTCGCGAAAAGACTTCGGCAAGATCCGAGTGTATCGAAACCAGATCCGGGGTTGACGACACCAGTGTTCTCTGTACTCCATTTTCTCTCGGTGGAAATATCAGCGAAGGTGAATGATTCATAAGTGGCTGAAGATTCACTCACGAGTGGGTGTTGGTGAGTCAGTGGTTGCTTTGTGGTAGAAGATTCACGCATGAGGAATCTAGTGAGTAAGCAGAGGGTATGTTGATGTGGGGATGGTAAAGGGACTTACACTAAGACGTTTTGAATGAATCGTATCCATGAGTAGATATTGACGGGTCACTGATCATGAACATCTGGTTTTGGAATAGTGGACGAGTTAGCTGGTGTTGCTGAGTACGGCCATGAGATATGGTGAGGATTTCCAGTAACACTTCATCGATCGATCTTGTGTTCAACATCATCCCATTTGATGGACCGAGTACTACAACGGTTACAAGTATTGTAGGGATGAATTTTGCAGAACTGGAGCCTCCAAAGTAACTGGGGAAAGTCTTGCTGGCAGACTTAACGATATACATCGGTAACCGGCCGTAACAACCATTAGCAGTGGGATGTATTAGCTGTAATCACCATTAAGGTTAGGTAGTCGATTTGCCGTTAGCGTCACATTGTTTCGTGGGAAGGAGGTGTTCGTGTGGTGGGCAGCACGTGTAAGGGGCGGGCCAAGGCTAGGTGGGCTGGTCAGGGAAGGCTAGCCCCGCCCCTTCCACACACACACACGCACACACACACACACACACACACACACAGATCAATATAGCTAGCGGAAGCGAAGTTCAGGAAGGCAAGAGAGAGAGAGAGAGAGAGAGAGAGAGAGAGAGAGAGAGAGAGAGAGAGAGAGAGAGGAGGCAGGAAGAGGAAGGTTATATATCCGTACTTGATCGCAGTTTCCCGCGTAGCGAGGCAGCGCTAGGAAGACCTACCTCATTTCCTCACAGCCATTCGCTATCAGTCGTGTATAATGCACCAAAACCGGAGCCCTCCCATCCACAGTTAAACCTCCCAGACCTTTACGCGGTTTCCCTTGACTGCTTTATATTCCATGGTTCAGCTCAGTGACAGCACGTCGCCCCCAGTATACCACATCTAACAAATTCGCTCTATCCCTTGCATGCCTTAACTCCCACCTGCATAATCAAGGTGAGGGTTTTTGTATCTGATAAACCTTAAGACCAAAAAACTGGCTGAATTATGGGCCATTCTTTTTGAGTGGAAGAAAAAAACTGTAATTACCTTTTGGATAAAATCTCTGACATTTATTGGAAATACCTTTTCGTAACTGTGCAGGAATATTCCATAAGATATCCTTTTTTTTCTTTTTTTTTCAAAATCCCCTAATATATTTTTTCCTTCTGGGATCGCGAGGCGCGCCTTGCTACATTGTTGTCAGCGGCGCTATTTATATCCTTTTATTTTAAGACCAACTGAGCAAAGACGCTGTTGATTGGTCGACAGCGGTTTCCCAGTAATAGATTGTGACATCATGCGGTCAGAACCTCTGGTGTGTTCTATGTTGATAAGATGGGAATAATCGTTGCACTTTGGACCTATCGTTCGTTTATATTCCTTCGTTTCTGCTAAGTGGGACGACTGCTAACTTTTATGTTTATTTGGGTTAGTATACACACAAGCTGTGATTATTTCCGGTTGTCTGAGCATGTCTTCAGCATGTTTGATTTCTCGGTGAGGATGAAGACAAGATGGCTTTGTCTTATTACTTAAAGAAATGATTATAAAACAATGACAGTGTTTGGCATGACGTTTTGACCCATCAACAGGACGGTAGGTGACCCTTTGATGGCATCATTGTGTACGATCGTATCATTGTGTTCATCGTGGTGCTTTAGGGTCGTTTTGTCGTGCTCAAGGGTCGCATTGTCGTGCTCTAGGGTCGTACCTTCGTGCTCAAAGGTCGTCCTCTCGTGCTCAGGGGACTTACAGTAAATGTACTTAAAGGACAGAGGAAGGCCAGCACTTCAGCCATGTGTAAGTGATGGTGATACAAAGGCTGAAGGAATAATGTACTTTATTATTACATAGAATAAAGTACTCTCACGCTAGTCAGAGTACAATAAATTACTTGCATATGATATCTTAAGACTGATACAAATAAGGATAATACACCCAGCAAGTTAATCACATCACGGACTTGTGATTTTAGAATTTGTCATAGAATATGAGCACGGGAAATTAAGGCATAAATAGCTATCTTAAAATATAACCTTGATGGCTAAAAATGACATGGCTTACGGTGCGAGTTGGCAAACCATACGCAGGAATATACGCCAATATAGAAATAGAATAAATGAATCGGCAGCCAAACAGAGGGACTTACGCCTTTACGCAAATAGACTACACTTGACCCTCAACTCTCAAGTGTTTTGCACGTAAAGGATGATTATTTTGGGGAGAAATTCCCTCTTCTCCAACCCCCTAATTGCGCAAGTACTTTGCATCATCTTGACTCTGTGCATCAGGTCCTTTTGCGGCTACAGATTCTGCCGAGGGAACTATTATTAATATCTGTAAAACTGGTTGTATACCAGCCAAATCATGATCATATATTCCACGTCATGGCAAGGTATTTATAATCGATTTTAGTGTTTTTGTGTAATCTTCCATGTCAGGTTCGGGAAACTAATTCGTGTGATTAGAAGGGTTGGTAAAGCCTATAATAGGTTTAGGGCAAAACCACACATATGCAACTGATGCAGTATGGAAGGGTTGCCATCCCATACCACAAAGGGAAGGTTTGCCCCACATCACGGTAGAGTTGGCACATGCCGTCACTGCAGCATGGAAAAGTTGGCATCCCACACCACATAGTAGGGTTGGCACCCCACAACGAGAGCTTGTACACATCGTGGACTGGCGATTAGTTATCCAATCAGTTACCCAGTGTCATGACTGTCATCTTAACAATCGTCCTTTAAATTATCAAACTACTATTGCTTGTGCAAGACAGACCAGCGGTGTGAAGGGATACCGGGCCCCAAATCCCCATGCATTTGTCTTTTGGCTGACCGCCTAGACGTAAACAATGACTAAGGTGTCTGGGAAACGATAATTACCTCTTTTTACATCTTTAATTTCTTCAGGATCACTAGCTCTCTTGTACAAACAGCTTCGATTAATGAAGGTTTCTTTTTAAGTGCAGTAACTCGTTTATTTTTATCTGAAATGATTTATTAACTGTTTGGTATACATCAAGTCAAAGGTTTAAGAATTTGTGTCGTCTGGAAACATCGTGCCGTGTGTGTTGTTGCCATTAGGCGAGCCAACTCTGTCTCAAGGTCAGGTCAGGTCTCTCGTACGCCGGTTATTCTTGAAGATAAAGTATCATAGCCACTCGTACATGTTGGTTTACATCTGCAGACTAAAACCTTTTGGATTGTTAGTGAATAAAACAGGTAAAATGCAGTTATTACTCATTAATTGTTTTGCCCTCCCAAAATTCTGTCGCAAGTGACCTGTGTGTTCACCTTCACATTTTTTTCAATTAAATTGTTTTACGACACAAGGTATATAGTGATGCAATGTTTTCTTTTAATTTCAACACTGGGCGAGCAGGTTTGTTGTATCGAGTGGCCACGTTCGTAAGAAAATTACAAGACCAATGTTTTCGTCGAAGTTTCTGGTTTAGTGGAACTCGGAAGTGCCTTTGAGATTCCTTCTTAGAATGTTTCATGAAGACTTCTTGCTAACTAACGAATACATTTTCTGTTTTCCATCTGAACTTTGTCATAGAAATTTAGTTTTATTGGGGATGAGGTACAATACCGGCTTGATACGTAGTCATAACATATATCCAATGTTTAGTGATTTTGAAAGGAAAATAAGAAATTGGGCGAGTTGAGGTGTCAGTGCTCAGTTCTTAACAGCTTCCTGACTTTAAAGGAGGAAAAAAGTTTTTCTTTTTCTTATGTGTTGCATAACAAGACATGATATAGGAATGACGCTTCTCAAACTTTTCGTTCGTACGGGGCTGCTCGAAAAGATACCTTTCCCAGGATGAACGAGACCATAGTCTGCTGAAGACTTATTTGTGACGTTATGACCACAAACTTGGCCAGGGTAGCGTCGCTATGACGTCACGAGCTTCCTGTTTCAGTTGCCAAGTCGTCTGTTAGAAATGGGAAAGTAGATTCTGTTCGTCTTTGGCCAATAGTTATACCTTCATTGATCTATTTTCATGGAAATGATGGCAGTAGAATGTTGCTGTGAAAGAGTGTGATAGTAGTCCTTATATATGTAACCTGCTTCAAATGGGAAGTTTGTTTACTATTGATGTAAACTAGAGAGTTTACATTAGATCATACAAATAGATGATCAATTAATAAGGACTAGAAATATGGGCATAGTTAGACAACTGTTACCATTTTTAGCTGTTAACAAGACGATGCCTTTAAAGATATTTATATACTCTGCATGTTGGTTGTTGAATCAGCTCTCGTATCTATTTGAGTAACAATTATGAGAGCATTGCTGATGGTTGCCTACAAGTGTTCGTTAAGTCGATCCTGTTGCATATGTTGGTAGGATATGACGTAATGTTTGGGCATCTTAATTTTAAGCTTGAGTTTTCTTGCAGGTGTCACTTGGAAGCAAAGTCTATTCATTGACAAGCCAACGCAGACCTTTCCTAAAACACTTCCTTATCACTGTTTCTGTTTTTTCAACGAGAAATCGCCCCTCCATGTTCTCTTGCACAGCAGTTTTTTTGTATTCTAACCATTATGGCGCTTAAGATTTTAGAACACTTCTACTCCAAGTTGAGAAGTTGTTTAAGTGCTCAGCACAAAAGTAAACTGAAAAAGAAGGCTACATTTCATTTAGTAATCTATACATATCAGTATCGCATCAGTAAACTCAACAGAAACAAAATATAATTGCTCGTGTGTCTCTCAACTGCCTCCTTTTTTAGGAGGATCTGTGAATTCCTTTCTTGAATCTCTTTAAAACTATATGAAGTTTATATTTTGTTTTTGATGAAATCTTGGTTATAGTTCTTATTTATAATTGTCAAAACTGATATCACAGTCTTTTGTATATCGCATTTAAGCTCGTACTCGGGTGGTCTCAGAAAGTTTGTGGAATTTGAAGCTGCACAAGCGATGTTAAAACACTGGCAAGAGTCTCAGGCGAAGCTCAGGTATAAATGTATCTGTACGCTGTGATCTCGTGATGCAGTTGTACTGTTCTTTGCGAATATTTTCTTCTTACATTTGGCGAAAATCCAGAGTCTGCAGCTGTGTTGATTACGTGGTGAGAACAAACCCTTTACGTAAGGAAATATATTTCTGGGAGCCATGTTAGGTTACAATTTCAAGTGAATTTGAGAAAACAGGGTTGTAGCCTTCATTGTTCAGTGAATGGGAATGTCGTATGCTTGTGAAAATACAGTGAAAGGCTGAATGACGTATGGAGATACAGCTGAAAATGTTGCAGTAATGAAGCATGTTTACCATGGTTGTGGGGGTACGACACAATGAAATCTACAGTGGAGTCGAGTCATTTATACGATGCGTGTGAAGATGGTTTGCCTAGATTCTTCGCAGCAAGATAAAACACTTAAGATTATAAGTCTTTGGTGTCAAATGTGCTTTAAAGATAATGCGTTAAAGATATGGATAAGATATTAGACGGGGGATATTTTCTTAAGCATCAGAACTTGTACGTAGCGGAGAGATACACGAAGAGAGATGGTAATATTGAAGAATTTATGGAAAACTGTGGAAAGGAATGATATATTTAAGAATGACATTAGAAATGTGATGTCTTTTTCGTGATATTACAGTTCTTTGTTTTTATATTGCCATACGTATGAAGCAGACATGCACAAGACGACGGAGAAGTAAAGCGTATGTAGGAAAATATATAGACTGGAAACAGTGTGGTATTTATGTCTACCCTTGACGGACGCACCTGTAGCAAGGAGCCACGACCTTCTTAAAAGCTACAGTTTGTTCGTTTGTGCTCCATGTTACTGGAGGTGGGGTCCCACGTGACGCGTTAGTGACGTCATTCACTGCATAAGGTGACGGTCGGCCAAATGTGCGTGTGTGTGTGTGTGTGTGTGTGTGTGTGGGGGGGGGGGGGGGGGCAAGTCTGTCCTGAGGTAATCTGGCCGCGCTCAACACAAGTCTGGCTTCTGCAGCAGTGAAAATGAAAGTCTTTAAGTTGTAAAGTTGTAGCGAAGGTGAAGATGTTATTTGTAGCTTCCAACCTGGGTAAGAATGTTTGGAGACACACACACACACACACACACACACACACACACACACACACACACACACACACACACACACACACATTCTTAAGACTGTTAAGTTAAAGAGAAAAGTTAGAGGCCTTAAATTTATCTACCATGGAAGAGAGAGGAGTTAAGGGTGACCTAATCACAAACTTTCAAGTTTTTAAACCAGTCTGGTAAAGTCGTTAGTTAACAGTTCTGCAAATAATGAAAGAACAATAACTTGAGGAAATAACATAAAGAAGAAACTCGTTAGAAGAGACGTAAAGAAGGACGTTTATAGTATGAGAGGTGGATGCTGG
The DNA here is from genome assembly GCF_036320965.1 of Panulirus ornatus. Classification (NCBI taxonomy): domain Eukaryota; kingdom Metazoa; phylum Arthropoda; class Malacostraca; order Decapoda; family Palinuridae; genus Panulirus; species Panulirus ornatus. Next base: position 12,654,759 of record NC_092294.1, on the reverse strand, counting down.
AGTAAACTGAATGAAGTTTTGAATATGTATAGAATAAAGAAGTTTTAAGAATTTGTTTCATGGCAGAGGAAGTTCGAGAGATGGTGCCCCACGAGTGTCGAACTTCCTCCCTGTATAGCACAAATAGGTAATTACATACAGGTAAATTACACATAGATCGCTTACACATTCACAAAAGTGAATGAGAATGAGATTGTGTGAGGATGTTATACATGAATGTGAGACGATTGAGGGAGAGGGAACAACTATGAGTTGGCAGTGTGGGAAGTATATGATGATGTCGTACAGACTGTGAGGTAGGGTCGTTCCGTCGTGCACAACTTAATATGGGGTCGTGAAGACGTCAAGTTCGGGTCGTACAGACGGTAATGTAGGAGTCTTGCGGGAAGAAAAAGGTCGTCTTTGGTCGTCTTTGAGAGGTTGGTGCCGGTGAAAGGGCGGAGGAAGGAATGAATGTAGTAGTGCCAGCTGGTAAGAGCCTGGGGTGAGGGTAGGTCCCCTAGTGGCCATAAACTGAAACCTTGTCTGCAGCGGGTTACTTGCTGGTGTATGCAACTGTTGCAGGAGCTCACTGCTGGCCATACTCGCGTCTGCTTCTGGGGTGGGGGGTTATGTCACCTTGGCCATCTTCCATTTCCCCCCCCACGACACCTCCACTTACCCCCGAGACATGAGGCGAGGCGGTGGCAGAGCAGCTGGATGCCCCCAGACCACAGCTGGGAGGTGGGACGGGGGAACGGGGAATGGACTGGTCTGGTCCCCCTGGTCTGCGTCTCATAATTATTCCACTGGACCGGCTTGTGCTGCCTTGGTGAGGTGTTTGTGGTGTTGGCAGGTCTGTGCAGTGCCCCGCTCCAGTGTTGGTTTTCGCCACCATCTCCACCACCACCACCAACACTCTCCAACTCAGTGGATACACTCCTAAGTAGTGTGATATTGGACAGTGCCAGTATGATACTGCACGTACAGTATATTACCACTGTCAACTGGGTCATATGTCGGGTCCTGGGTTAGAGCCAGGGTCATGACCTGGGTCAGTTCCAGGGTCAACACTTAGTCATGACCGGGGTGACTCACCGGAAGGGGTCAGTTCTAGGGTCATGACTTTCGACACGAACCCCGAGGGGTCAGTTCCTGGGTCGACACTAAGGTCGTGACCTGAGTCACTAACACGAGAGTCGGTTCCTAAAACCAGGATCATGACAGTCCATCATTTCCCTGCTCCCGGATGGAAGGTCAGTCATGAGGCTCCAGACGACAGCTGGGTTTATAACACAGTCATCCCGAGTTGCATATGTCTCAACCATTTGTTTACGTTGTCATACTAATCATGCAAATTTCTCGGTGGTCATGTAAGGCGAGCGGGAGATCGCCACTCCCCTCCCCAACCTCAGCAGGTACGTAAACTGAATATGTGTTGAATGTCACTGTTATCTTGTCAGGTATTTCTCATTCTCTCAGAGCTTATCTGCTAAGCTGTTGCAGTACCATTCTGTTCTTTGCCAGCTTACCAATATTTCCATCACATACACTTGTTCACTTTTCTAGGTAGTTTTGTGTGTGCTTCACTTTTCTAGGTAGTTTTGTGTGTGTTGTGGCTGTCCTTATTTCTAGTAGATATGTGAAGACGACAACTCCATAGCTTTGCATAGTTTGATGTTACTTCAAGACGTCTCGCCCATACATTAGGCTTCTTGAAGTAAAAAGAAAAAAAGGGTCAGATAGTAACTACACGACACGAGACACTAAAGATACAGACAGCCTTGTAGAGAGATGGGGCTTCAGCAGTCGAGGGTCTTAGTCTAAGTGGTAATGGCTTAAGTTGGGGGAAGATGATGGAGGGAGGGACGGGTATGATGGGGGGAAAATGTCAGGTTTTATCCGCGTCCGGGGTCAGGTACTGTGACCTCAGTCGATGACCTAATTCTCTCCGATCTCCTTAAGGGATTTATTACATCGATCGATATTTAGACAGGGGATCGGACACCACGCCACAGGACAGTCGCTCTATGGCATACGGAACTGTGGCAGCCGCGTTCGATTCCGTGTTGTTGGTTGTGACTTTTGTCACGTTTGTTGACGACCTCCGGAAGTTATAGACGCAACTTATAGTTACGTAATTTATACAAGGAGCGTGTGTTACCATTCTTCTGTGTTGTGGTTCATAACATGATCTGGCTAATGGCCTTAGGGTCTTGCTTGTTTGAGGTCGTTGAAGACGTGGCGTCACAGGGGACATCAAATTTATGCTCTGTAGAGAACGCTTTGTCAAGTGCAGTTCCCAGTCACACAGTTGGTAAACTGTGAATGTCCCCGAGATGCGTTGGTCGTATGACGTGTGATTGAATAAGCTGTTTTCTGGCCTCTGAAATCAGTTCAACATAGGTCTTGATCGTTGTTCGTAAGTGATACAGAACTTAGACTCTATTTCCCTGAGGGCTTTCTTATCTTGCTTATTTGCCGGGGTGAACGTCTGGTGTTGCCGAAGCCACTGTTGACATGTACTTGCCGTGTCCTCTGTAGTTCTCGTCTTTCAGTAGTTGCTACAGTCGGATAAAGCCATAGACGTGTGTCTGTGGCTCGTTTAGATCGGGTAGAGGAGGAGGAGGAGGAGCAGCGGCCTGTGCAGAATGTGTGAACTCCCCTCGAGCTTCGCCCGTAGTGAATGAGCCAGAATTTACCGTGACATCAAGTGTGTGTGTGTGTGTGTGTGTGTGTGTGTGTGGAGAGGGGGTGTAAGAAGCATACTTTATTATGGCTTTTTGTTCCCCCGGGCTGTAAGATAAAGCCGCTAACACCAAGGGAAGCTGTTCTATAAATTATTTTTTTCTCACACCTTGTTACTCACTCCCTTCAGTACGACGGTACGATCCTTAAGCACGACCTTACGAACCCTTGAACTCGACGGTACGAACCCATGAGCACGACGGTACGATCCTTGAGCTCGACGTTACGATCCTTGAGCACGACGGTACGAACCTTTGAGCACGACGGTACGAACCCTTGAGCACGACGGTACGATCCTTGAGCACGACGGTACGATCCTTGAGCACGACGTTACGACCCTTGGGCACGACGGTACGATCCTTGAGCGCCTGATCGCGATGGTACGACCTTTGAGGATCATGACGTGACATTACCCTTAAGTCAGGTCAAAGGTCACGCCATTACACTTATTGATCGTAACCCCTTGTTCAACGACTTGACATTCCTTCCAAGATGGAAGTCATTTAAATTTTCTGGTCTTAGGAAAAGGTCAATGGGAAGTCTGCGTCTATTATGGCCCGGTATAAATTCTTTTTCAATAAACTGATTGACCTGGCGAATGACCAACGGAAATATAAACTTTAATTGAGCTAATGATAAGTGAGGTTTATTAACGTCTTGAGGACGCCAAGGATCACTGTGGGTCACGCTTTTGACTGGGATAACTCGCCGCTATTGTACGTTTCATTGTGCCTTTAGTAGACAAGGAGTAGAAGCTGCTTCCATTGGCGCTAATTCCCTCCTGTTATGTGGGCAGTGGCCACCTGATCTGGTCATGGCTTCTGTCATTCAGAGGGTTATCCTTAATTTCTCCTCAGGTCAGCGTGTGGGTCACATGTCAGGTATATTAGGTCAAGGGTTGGGCTCCATGACTTGTCATTCAAGCCTCGTGGATGGTCATGTGACTTAACTTTAGTCCTTTGTTTATTTCAGTTGGCTGAAGAAGGTAATATATATATATATATATATATGTATATATATATATATATATATATATATATATATGTATATATATATATATATATATATATATATATATATATATATATATACAACAATGTTGTATGGTTGCGAGGCGTGGGCTATGGATAGAGTTGTGCGCAGGAGGATGGATGTGCTGGAAATGAGATGTTTGAGGACAATGTGTGGTGTGAGGTGGTTTGATCGAGTAAGTAACGTAAGGGTAAGAGAGATGTGTGGAAATAAAAAGAGCGTGGTTGAGAGAGCAGAAGAGGGTGTTTTAAAATGGTTTGGGCACATGGAGAGAATGAGTGAGGAAAGATTGACCAAGAGGATATATGTGTCGGAGGTGGAGGGAACGAGGAGAAGAGGGAGACCAAATTGGAGGTGGAAAGATGGAGTGAAAAAGATTTTGTGTGATCGGGGCCTGAACATGCAGGAGGGTGAAAGGAGGGCAAGGAATAGAGTGAATTGGAGCGATGTGGTATACAGGGGTTGACGTGCTGTCAGTGGATTGAATCAAGGCATGTGAAGCGTCCGGGGTAAACCATGGAAAGCTGTGTAGGTATGTATATTTGTGTGTATGTACATGTGTATGGGGGGGGGTTGGGCCATTTCTTTCGTCTGTTTCCTTGCGCTACCTCGCAAACGCGGGAGACAGCGACAAATTATAAAAAAAAAAAAAAAAAAAAAAAAAAAAAAATATATATATATATATATATGTAAAATCTACCTTGCATTCTGAAAACGTTCTCTGCAACTAGATTTTGTAAGTGAGGTTGGATATAAAGTTACTTAACTCCCCGGGTAAGTCATCAGTGTAGAGGAACCTACATTGCAGATACGAATGTAAATCATGCATATCGTTCGATTAAGACATTGATGATGATTGTGGTAGCTGAGTTATATCTTTCCCCTTACCGTAGAAGGCTGTCATGAATGCTTATCTTTTTCGTTCTTTTTTAAAAGATTACGTTGAGGTGTTTAGACGTACATTTCACAAGCGCTACGGAAGAAAGGGTAAATCTTGTTTTATACTTTGCTGTTACCTGGGTTGATGAATAGTGCTCAACTTAACCCAAGTGTATTTGATACAGAGGTGACCTAGTATAACGACAAGAGGTCACCTGGCCTCACACAAGACTTGTCTGCTCTCGTAAATAGTATAAAATGATGTTGCATGGCCTCACAAAGTTTATCTGGTTTCGTAAACGGGGATTACCTGGCCACGAGAATAGAAACTCCCTAGCCTCACTACTGTGTTGGTTGCCCAGCCTCACGGGGAAAGATTACCTGACCTAAAAACTGTACCTTACTTCACTGTGGTGTTACGACATGTGTGGCCTCCCTTCCACATCGTGGACCAAACTATGTAGAGTCATGATCAGGCAACATAGAACTGTTTACGATGTCAAGCTATAAGGGTTAAACATATAGTCACCTTTAAGAGAGTTATACAATGCATTGCGCTCTGCATTCGTCACTTAAAAGTATATGTCGTACCGTATGTACCCTAGTTATATCAGTCACTTTGAGGTACATGTGGTACACCTCGCTCATGTTTGAAGGTACTGCTGACGTATGTTTGAAGTGTTTGATGTTGCTGTCATTAAGATCTGGCACTGTTTCAGCTTACGTCCATCGTAGGAATGCGAACCACGCAGACAAGATGGTTATGTTTGTTCCTGTGGTCTTTGATAGGCGGGGGTACCATCGGCCCTGATCACACACACACACACTCTGGGACGACCTTATTATCATCCCTGCTTTGCCTCGGCGTTGGACTTGCGTCTCTTGACTTCAGAGTGAGGCAAAATGCCAGAAGTTGGGCAGATTTTTCTAATGCTCCACTGAAACTCTGTACCACTTTGTCTTCTCTCAGCTATTTAGTTAAAAAATTTGATATTTTGTGTTATTTTAAGTTCATAAGTTCCGTCATATTTGATATTTTTGATTTTTCTATTTTTTTTAGGGAAGTAAGTTGTATACGAGTTGGTTCCTTCTGTCTACCGACGCCATTTAGGGAAGGTGTTTTTCATGTGTCTGTTTGTCTATATGTGTCTGCTTATCAATTAGTCTGTCTGTCTGTCAACACGAGAACCCTGTCACACGTACTGCTTGTAGTGCATCACCTTAGAGTTAAACCATATTCAGTAGAAAAAGGGAATTTTATCTGAAGGTAAATTATTTAAGGCTACAGTAGGTTATGGGTGGATCAAGTGTGTGTGTCCATCTGCCTGTCTGTCTGTATTTTACATTACTGTAAGTGATTGAAGGATAACATCGAAAACAGTGGGCTTTGAAAAAGAACCTATCACATCATGGGATCAAGATTCGAGTTTGTTGGGTTAGGTAGTAAAGATGAGTGGGAGGGGCGTGCAACAGGGGGAAATGAACGTGCAACTGTGGGGCAGGGACGTGCAATAATGATCGTACATAACTTCATGTTGGAGAAGAATGCAAAACATACAAAAGAATTCAAAATAGCAAGAGACCAATAAGTCCTTTCGAGACTGTTTTTCGAAGTTAACAGTCGAAATTCAATTACAGCTGTGTTTGGTTTTTGACAATTATATATTGTTATGACTAGTCCTTTTGGAACTCGTGCCTGTGGCTAATACAACTTCAAGGTTGTAGGCGCGGTAGCAGGGAAACAATGGACTCCATTGGAAAGAGAAGGTCCTCAACGAGACTGTGTATAGATTATGTTGTTGTTTTGAGAGCCTTACGCAGTCCTACCCTGGGTGAAGGTTTAGGGCATGCCTAACTCTGGGATGCGGTTGTCACTATGGTTGTCCTGGGTTTTAGTGTCGCGTTGTTGTTGCCATACGTGGCTCGTATGTTACATCACGATCATAGGGTTTTCATTTTGTGACTGTTACTCATTGTTTATTGTGGATATTGTGTGCCAGTTGATGGATCTCTTGGGGAAAGTGTGTGAGTGATGTGTGGCAAGGATTGGGTTTGATTCTTTCGGATGTAAAAGGCACAGTTTATATCTGTGTGATGGATCAGAGCTGTAGCCAAAGCCATGTACAGCTGGTCGGGTCTGTCTCCAGACGATGATAGAAAAAGTTCTTCCTGGTAAATGTGGTTTTCTTGCCACCATATCCAGGGGTCCCTAACGAGTGTAGAACTCTTTACCTGTAGTGTGCAAGTATGTAATTACTCTCTCTGTCTATAGGTGACACATATCACTTGGTGAAACTAAGAGTACAGGGAAAATAAAATACCCTATGTCCTGCATTTTAAAAGAATATCCAGACTCGCCGAGTGTTATGAAACTATGTCCGCGAGGAATCCCATTGTTGCGTGCTGGCGACTACTTTTGTCGGCGGCCAAGATTTTCACCGATCAAAGCACGAGGGTCTAGTAGGTAGGGACGTATGTGGGCGCCAAGATTGTCAGAGGTCGGGACACGTGGGCCTGGCCAGGACTTACCGCGTGGTGCCAAGACTGCCAGCGATCAGGTAACGAAAAGTCTGGCGTGTACCAATATGGGGGTTAAGATTATTAGGAGGTCAGGACACGTGGGTCTGGCCAAGGCATATGGCGTTGGCCAACATTGCCAGCAGGCAGGATACGTGTGCCTGGGCAGGGTGTATGCCTCGGGCCAGGACTGCTAGCATTTAAGACACGTAGGCCAGGCGTGGAGGTACCACGAGGGACCAGGTTTGCCAGTAGTGGCCTTGGAGCGAAGATAAACCAAAGCAGTTAGTCTAGCCAGGTTGCTGACTGCTACAAGACGATCTAATAACCGGATAATAAGCGTCCGAATCTGAAAAAAAAGTAATAAATGTTTATATAAACAGATGCCATCTGTTTGAGGGGTCTGCTGTTAGAGGGGTCTGGTGCTAGTTACATCACCACCCACAGCTGTTTCTAATCACACACGAGGTACATGACTGGACAGTATACGTAAGCGTTTGTGCTACTTCGCCAAATAATGAGTGGGTAAAGGAGTAACACAACAGTTTACTCGAAGACTGAGCTGTGGGAGTAGAAGAGACTGCGAGACCATCGCTACGTAAGGTGTACGTAGATGAGGGGAGGTCACGGTGTGAGTAAAGGCTTCATCATGCAATACTAATATAAGGGCCATCCAACTTAGGTGCCTAGTGGGTTTCGGACGTGGACGTGGAGGGAGGGGGGTGGATGGGGTTCATGTGTATCTGTACTGTGTAGACACGTCTGTTGATCTGTCTCTTCCCATTTGCGTGACGAAGGGCCGTCAGAATGGCCAGACGACCCTTCAGGACTCCGAACGCTCGCGTGCCGCCCAACGTCACTCATGGCCTCAGAGGGACACGCAATTGCCTTGAAGCGACGCTGAGATCCTTGTGTATCTCTAGCCAGAACTTGGGGACAAGTAGGTCTCTCGCGACGTTCGTAGTGCCATTCGAAAGAGAGAGAACGTAAGATTCGCATACGTGCACAGCGCCAAGAGAATATAAACTCCTGAGGGAAGAAGCGGAGCCTTGTGCATCGTGGTGCTATTTTAAGACCGGGCGAGAATCCTGGACAAGACCTGTTCATGATCCGGGATTGGTAAAACCATGAGCCGCATTAGAACAATATCCTCCCACAACTGTTGCTATATTTGTTTCGTAATTTCTCTTCGTGATGGCGAGTCTTGCGTCTGAGGTGTACTTACCAACGCTAGGGAAGGAGGCAAAGAGACTTCCATTGTCTGCAATGCAGCAGTCATTCCAGCATTCTTCCATGTTAACTGTAGTTTTTTATTTGATCTTAAATCATCTTTTATATTCGCTTCATTTTCCCTTATTAGACGCATTTATTTACGACAATGGAAGGCTATTCAATTGGCATAATTACTATTTCAGCTGAATATGTATCAAAGGCGATTCATTTGGAAATTATTGGCTTTCATGTCTTTTCACCTTTATGAATTTGGAAGTTACTGTGGAAATCGATTTGAAAATTACATTCCTTTCCTTTCCTTAGAAAGAACTTGAATGAAAGGGAGAATTACTTTTAAATAACTGGAAAATTACTAGGTTTTTTGTGTGTTTCCCTTGTGAACTTGAACAACAGTTCTAAGAAATTCCTTAGAAATTACTAGGCCATTATTCCCTCACATGACCTTGAAGAGAAGGAGAATTACAAGGAAATTACCTTGAAAATTAGTATGTCTTTAGATATCTTCCTCCCCTTGTGAGCTTTGATAATGAGGTTAATACAGACGTGTCACGCACCGTGAGGAACGATGTGGCAGTGATTAGAACCATGTCCATATGCTTGATTGAACAAAGCCACACATAACTCAGTCGGCAAGGTAACTCCTTTGTAAGAGACGTAACAAATTTAGGTACGAGATATACATAACTTCGTTGTAAATTTAACACTTTGGTGAAGACTTTGAACGCTCGTAAAACAGCACGAAGTTATGAGATCAATACACCCAGAAATATGAGTTACAGGCTGGGTAATTTGACCTGGCTGAGGTTTGGAGGCTAGGGAGTGAGGGGGCTGTTAGGATGTGATACGCTCCTAGGACTGTGTTTACTACACTTGGTGTCGCGCTCGCCCGCCAGACGGTGTATTGTGTCGCACTAACCAAAATAGTCTCCACCCATAGGAGGGTTTAGGGAGTCTGTAGTCGTGTGGCGCTTTTACTGACCCCACAAAATTCATCAGTGTATCGTTTGTTCTTCACTTGTAAGACCACAAGATGATCTTGTCTTCCCTGACCTCGTAAACTGTAATTCTTTCTCTGCTTTTTCAAAACGAAGTCGTCCCTCCAAGATGAGGTAAGCTCACCTCGTATTCTGCCTTCCTTAACTATATAAAAACAGACAACTCGACCCCTTTTTGACCTTGTATGCAAACAATATTCCCTCTTCATTGATTTTTAAGATCAACTAATGTTCGTTTTCTGGCCTCGTAAGACCTTTCCAAGCTAGTAAGATAAGTTGCTGGTTCTTGTAACTCTGGTATCGTAAGAACATTTCAAAGCCTACCTTTCGTGACGTATGTTCCTTAATGTCTTGGGAAGAACTATCAATTAACCCTCAAGTCTGCCTTTCCTTTCTGTGGAAGACCAATTGATTGGTATTCCTAAGCGCGCTAGTCCAAATTTGACTTCTTAGAACAGTTCTCAAGGAACTGTGTTTGAAAGAAGGGCAATAGAATAGGCTTGATTAAGGCAACGTGGAGGTAGAATGAGGGCGCTGAAGATGTTGCGAGAACAGACAGATGGACATGGAGGAGTAATCCCCAAATGAGGCCAGAGCATGATCAGGTACCTTGTTTGTGGCGGGATAGATGGGATGGAGTGTTGGATACGACAACCCTGTCATTCTATCTGGAAGGTCTGCTCTAGATCGTCCCGAAATCTGGACAGTCGAGGGTCTAATTTGCTGGTCCCAATCTGAACAGTCAAGGTGGTGCTTGACTTGGCGTTCACCTGGACTATGTAATACACTCATTGGCAGTCAGAGCGGCACTGTGGATGACAAGGCACAGCGAGCATAATGCTGACGGTGTACCTTCCCAGCCAACAAGACTCTCTCAGATCTTACACATGACTGGCGTTATTCATTCGTGCTGCTGTTACTTGGTGGGAACCTGTTCCATGTACACTTGACCTCGGAACCACCTAGTTCATACTATTTACTGCTCAGCAATGTTGGATGAGTGCATTGGGTGGTAAAGGGTTACATCGTGTACGTGTATGAGAGAGGTATAAAGTATTTGTTCGTTGTTCATGATGAAGTGTGTCAGGTGAGGAGCCAGTTTAGCAAATTTCTCTGAGGATTCGGGTTTAAACCTTATCTCTCGTGGACGTATGAAACGTCAGTTGTCTTTATTCGTTTCATTTGAGCCTTGTGTTATCTCTAACCCACACGGCGTTAATAATGGCCACTTGCGAAGCCCGTCTTACCGTCATAGTCCTTTAGATTAGCTACGACTCTTTAGTTTATATACAAAATGCCATAGATGACTGCCATTGACTCGAAATTTCAACAAAACTTTACTGAAACTTTTCTAACCATCTTCCAGCATATAAATCCTTCAGGCGCGGAACGTTATCATTCATCAGAAAGCAATCATCCAACACTTAGGTCACTTTTTATCGGAAAATAATCTAAGACGTTGTCGACGACATTGGCATGACGACATAGGCACACATTTGGTGGATAAACGCCCTGGATTGGCTGATATCTCTGTGATCTCGTTGTCTGAATTGTCAGTTGAAGTTCAGGAAGTCTTCCAGACATACATGGGAAGTAAAATCTTATGGAGGAAGTGAGATCATAGAGGATCAAAGTATATCTGCCTGGTCGACTGTTCTAATGAGGACGTGGCAAAGTTTCTGGGGTGGATTATTCTCTCTTCTTCCTCCTGACCAGAGCAAACAAGACGTTCTTGCTGTGGTGTGCAACTTTGTCGAAGATTTAACCCCACGTATGTATGTGTGATCCTTTTTTGTAGATCCTTCCACAATAGACAAACGACCGAGGGAACTGGGTCAAGGACGACGGGGAAATGGGGCTTGGGATGGCAAGGGTGTGGGACGTTGAGGGATAGAAATAAGTGAGACCTGGGACAACAGGGAGTTGGCACCTGGGATAATATGAAAGAGAAATGGATGAGTCGAAGTGGGTTCATGGGGACTTTAGGGAGCATGACACTGAACAATTGAATAGTGAGGTCCGTGTCCACATCGGCCTTGACACATACCACCAGAGCTTATAGAGTCCCAGCAAGCACTGGCACTGATGCTGTTCAGATCCCACAACGATGTTTGTCTGCAGACACGTGACGAAGTAACCTTTTATTTTCCTTATCTTATTTTCGTAGTTATGCCACAAGGACGCAGAGTCTGTCCTTGTGCCCATGTTTTGTTCCTTGTGCAAGACTGTTGCTCTGTCTTCTGGCAGCCACAACGGTATATAAAGCAACTGTTTTGCCAGAAGTGTTGGACTGTTTTTGTGTTGCGATCAAATCCCTCTCTCGCAGCACTTGGCAAAATAGCATGTCATGTCTCTACTCCTGCAGTTGACTAGGTTAAAACCCTTCTTTCATGAACGGTGCTGGTGTTTATACCCTCCTGGCACTTGTTCCTGAATGTTGTTGGTGACTGTTACTTGTTCGGGTAAAACTATTCCTCTGTAATGTTCTCCAGTCTGGCTTGCCGTGATGTTAGATTAACATAATCCAGCCTAGAATTAACTTAATTTTCATCAAGATTCCCGATTTCTTTAATCAGAAAACGTCAACTTAATCCTCTGAGGCTCCTTATTTGACTACAGATTTCGAGTGTCTACCAGTCCACTCACTGTTCCACTTCACTACTCATGTTTAGTCATTATCACATCCACCGTCACTCGAGTGTTATCCTATCAAGTGTCATGTTCTCCTGAAAGTCGCATCCTCTGAGACCCAGACATCTGTCTCTGCTTCTTGCGTCTGGTAACTCGAAGATTTGAAGATTTTTATCGTACACACATTCTGTAGGTCGTTGTCCCTTTCATCCTTTCTAACCTTCATCACTCTTTACCCTTCACATGTACGTGTTGTCACTCACTCCCTTCTTCCTCTGAATTCCCTTTCGTCTTTATTCTCTTCCTTTTGCTTCTTCTTTTCTCCCACACAACCCTTCGTAAGTGTCTACGTAAGCATAGCACGAAACTCGCGTCTGTTGATATAATCTGTCGCATGTCATGTGTCCCCTAAATCTGTGTTGCACTTGGATGTCACTCTGCATATATACCCTCTTGTACTAACCTCAACCCCAGAACTCGGCCTGGGGTGAAGCTCGCGTGTCCATCATCATCCATAGGACAATACAAGACACGGTTCGTATCAGTAATCTTTATTGAATTCCGTTTAATTACTTCACTGATGACGACTTTATTACCGGATGTGAACCACCCTTTGGTACCCCTACTTGGCAAGGCTCCTGCATTCCTTCACCTACTTCGTCTCGCCTTATTTTTACCATCCTATTTTTCTGGTCCTTGGTAATGATCCAAATGATCTTGGGTCACTGTCCTGATTCTTGGTTTTTCTTTTTTTTTCGTAGTGCCTCCTGAGTTTTGCGCGTGTGTGTGTGTGTGTGTGTGTGTGTGTGTGTGTGTGTGTGTTTACGTGTCTATAACTGTTTCCGTGTGTCCTGGTTTTTAGTAAGATTCGCGTTTACTGGTTTGTTTGGGATCACCTGTTTTTAAAGTACGGGGAGGGAGTTTTCCACTCGTGGGGCCCCATCTCTTGAATTCGATACTTTACAACTTTTTAAACCTCTGAATACTGTCAGCATCCACTGTTTTATCACTTCTGTACTTTGGTAGTACTTAAGACTTTTTTGCTATATTTTTCTCTTGCAACCTCTGCTTACACTTCTATAGCTTCTTTTAAAGAACTTTTCTGTATTGACGTTGTCAAACTTATGTTTGTGCTGATTTGTTTGCGTATATTTGTTATTTGTATGAGTTTTTTCTGTTTAGGATTAGATCCGGGATAACAGATATTCCTGGGCTTTTGGGGTTATCAGACCTGGCAGAGACCCAACAGGGCGAGCACATTGTGTGATAATACCTCGATTTAACTTGGCGTTAATGAAGTCTTGGAAGTTCATAGGCGACCAGGTTACAGCCATAGGCCATTCTATAATGGATAATGAAAATTGGTGGTCATAAGATATTCCTGGAATTGATGGGGAAATTTCTAAATACATATAGATTCCTGTGGACTATAAAACTGTTGATTTAGTTTGTGGTTAAGATAACCGTGAGGGGGTCAAGGGTCATGCATACAGTGGCTCAGTGTATGGTCTTCGAATTATCATGGAAGCATGAAGAAGATAGTGTTCAAGATTTTACAACTGGGAGTTATAACTTGATGTTGACAGCCTTAAGGGCCTTGTCAGTCAACGGCCCTATAGTCCAGATAGCCACCCTAGCAAACCCTCAGTAGAGGAGCGAGGGCAGCTGTCTTGTCTTCCGTGACTCCTAAGGCCGAACTGAGGCTGGGAGAGATCAAGAAGATTACATCTCATGAGGTTTTCTCAGACTGGAAGATGATTTTATTTTGGTTCGATATTGTTGTCACGAACGACTGTTGGTGATGACCTGAGGAGTTTCCCCTTGAGTGAGGGAGGTGTGGAGAATGGACTGACTGGTGTCGCTGGTGTCCCTTGGCATCCCCGCCAATGCCACCTTCACCACCACCATCAGGAGGACCACCACCACAACGACGCATCGCTGCGGGCGGTCTTCGCCACTCCTGCTCCCACCACCTCCCACTATCCTCACCTGAACTCCTAACACCATTACCGAAAGACATGTGACGCCTTGCACAGGTCCAGCCAGCGCCAGGACGCCCCACAAGTATGAGACAAATATCGTCATTACAACCCAGGAAGCCTCAGTAGTATTTCTGTGTGGTTATGTATACATATATGTGTGTACGCGTTTGTTTACCTGTCTGTCTTCAAAAGAATCTTGTGTTAACATGATTAGTGTGTGTGTGTGTGTGTGTGCGCGCGCGCCCTTGGTACACAGATGTCCCTATGTCCTTCTCACCGTTCCTTGTACCCTTGCACGTTCTAGGATTACTGCTTCTCCAGATTTAGCCTTCGCAAGATGTGGCGTGCAGCCACTTAAAGGGAGGTGCGACCCGCTCGCGTCGCAAATTTCTGGCATAGAAAGTCCCACAGTTACCGTGATATACCCCCGGCAGATGTACTCTGGTTAGTCGTGTGTGAGGCATAGTTTGTGGTGGTTTGGCTGTGTTTGTGTCGCCAAAGTAGCTCCTTTCGCATGTGTTTGTAGACTTCATTCATAAAGATAGAATGGCTATACGAAGAACATATCCAAACAAATGACATGCGTTACGTGAAGGAAGAAGTGTGGCATTTTGAATGACAAGCGTTGACATCCACAGGCTCCAAGGAGTTGGCAGCTACGCCCTATGGCTTCCTGAGGAAGAATAATATTTTTGTCATAAAATGGTGGCTGGTGTGTCCTCGCGTTTCTTACAGTAGGATGTGTTTGATGAAGAGGCGACTTGTGAGGAAGCTGTCGGATTTCTACGAGTCGGCAATATCCTTGGATATATATATATATATATATATATATATATATATATATATATATATATATATATATATATATCCCAGGCTGCTCTTTCAGTTCTTTTCAGACACACATCACTTTCATTTTCTTAGGAACATCATCATACTGTTGCTTCCATAATTCACATCTGGCAGAATGAAAGATTATGACCTCTGGTTCTCCTTCAGGAGGAAAATATATAAATTTGTTAGAGAAGCGAATGAATATAAACTTTCAGAATTACGAAGCTGCCGAAGGAACAAGGAAGTAATTATCAAGAATATCAGATTCTAAAGTATGGAACCTGATCAGTGTTCTACATTACCTCTGACTATGCCATATTTTAGATTATAAACACTACTAAGGGATTAACGGGGCGTCTGATTATTAGTGATAGACGGTACTTGGTGTGTAGAGGGAGTAATTAAAGTTGAAAAACTCTCAGCAGAAGTTAATTGATCCGGCAATTCACCCGCATCTTATTACCCCATTAGCTGCCTACAGCCAGAACAGCTCTCTACTTCCTCAGCAGCTGTGTACCAGAACAATTTTCTACAACCACAACAGCTACCAATAATAACACACACTCTTGTCTACAACCAGAACCACACAGTTTGAAGTCCACACAGGCGAGGCAAAACAAGAACCTCCTCCTTCGAAACCAAAGTCTTCCTCCTCCTCCTCCTCCTCCTCCTCCTCCTCCTCCCGCGGTGTTGCTAAGTAGGCTCCAACCAGAAGATACTGCCATGTTCCTCCTCCCATCTCGCCCCTTTACCCCCTCCCCTCCCCTACACAACACCCCAAGGCCCCCCTTACCCCGCCACTGGCCGGGTCCTCCTGGACGCCTGTTACGTAACTCGATGAAAACAAACCCAACGACGCTGGCATTTTTTTTTTCTTTTTTGACTTGAGGATGGACAAGGACTCGACAACACACAACCCGATGCTAATGAAGTACCTTATCCTTTTCAACGATGCGCTGCCGTGGTATTAGATCAAGATTATGTACATTTGTTTAGATCCTCTCACGTTTTCATTTAGAGGATTTTGCCTGTTTATTAAAATGATAAAGAAAAAGGGTTCATACGTAGTATATCTTAACTTGACCTCAAGAAAAGGCTTGGAAAGCTTCCTTTACATGTAATACGCCGGTTAAGACCTCACTCTGATCCTCCTGGAGAGAAAAGAGACCCTGTATCCCCCTTTTTGTGGAGCGGCTCTCTTCATGCAGCATCCCCAGGACCACAGCTACAGAACCGAGTTTGTATCTGCTGACCGTCGTTGTTTGAGAAGGTTTACTTTTGGGGAAATGAGTGTCCATGGGTCCTGATGCGAGTTTACGTATATGACAACAACCTTGAGTGTGTCTTGTGCTTGTGCGGACGTTGGAGTTTCCCCTGGGCTAGGGAGGAGGAGGACCTCCGCCACCACGGCAGCTGCCTCGGGGGCTCCAGATCGTAGTGGTATTGATCCGAAACCGAGGCGTGTGTGTGGGCAAGCACGCATGGGGGGGATGGGTGGGTTGGCATGGGTGAGCTGTTGCTTGTATGGGTGGGACACCCCCACCCCCACATGTACCTACTAGGCAGTCTGCATCTAACTTAAGTGTACTGTTGTTTGCGTGGGTGGGTGACTGTATATGTGGATGGGTTTTAGTTTACGTAGGTGGGCTCTGGTAAGTCTGCATGAAAGCAGTGTGTTCTGCTGGAAGCCCGTGTGAGCTGCTTTATGCACCGGTGGCTTTCTGCTTGAATGTTTGGGCGGCTGCGTACACGGATTGATGACTGAACGAGTGGGAGGGATGTTGAGATATGGTTGAGCAGCTGCAAGCACAGGTGAGCAGCCGTGCCTGGGCAAAAACGCTTGTGTAATGGTGTTTTATGCTTGCATCAGCATCTGTTCCTCCTACTCCGTAACCTTGAGGTTAGCTTTTATTTACTACCTTGACCCTAGTCATCCTCCAGTGTATTGTAAGTTCTCAAGCAAGGGCCCTTACTTCTTGGCCTTCAATCTTCCCAGCCATCGCCCATAGTTCATTCTTTCTTGAGCACATGTTCCGAGCTCCTGATCTCCCCAGGAAGGATTTTGATCTCGTGAACTATTCAGTGTGTGTGTGTGCCTTCATCTCATAATCTCCCAAACAACCGCCCTTACCTCACCAGCTGATCTTATCATATCTCCCCAAGAATTTCTATAAGCCTTCGCATTCCCAGCCAGAACACTTAACCCTTTAGCTTCCATAACTAACCACCACAGTCCACAGTAACCAACGCGTCCTCCTCCCCGAACTGTTCACCCTCGCTCGGCTGCACTCCGGGGGTAGAAACGCCTCACAGTGGTGCACTTCAGCTTGACTCCCCTGTCATGTGACAGTGCAAGAGGGGAGGTTGTGGCTCTGATGATAGTCTGGGGAGAAGGTTTAGTGGGGAGAACGTTTCAGGACGTCCTTCTCATCAAACTTCACCATTGCAGGAGTTTCATTCACGCGTTATAAATCCTACTTCAAAGCTCATGCATAATGAGGTTGCTTGGGGCGGGGGGGAATCGTGTTGTCCTTCGCTCTCTCAACACAGCCATCAACCTTCAATAGGCACATTAATGAGGCTATCTTCTGGTTTCATAAATCGAGGGAATTCAAGTATGTAGTTTGCTTAAAGCGTCTCTCACTTTTTCCATTATGCTTTCCAGTTTACCTCTTTACTTATCACAAAACAATACGAAAATATTGTTGGAACTTTGAAAATGTTCACAGTCTTATAAACCGTGTGACGTCACCTCGATCTATCCTTGGTTACTGATAAAGTAATCTCATGTCTTCCTTAGTGGCTATGAAGGTAATCTTATGCCATCCAGAGTGGCTGAGAAAATAATCTTCTTCCGTCCTTAGTTGCTAAGAAAATAATCTTACGGTGCCCATAGAGGCTGAGAAAATAATTTCTATCGCCGTTGCTCATCCTGTGTGAAGCGCGGGTCATCAGTGTAATACTTAACCACGGTAAATAGTCTCCTCTTGTTTGGTTTTCCTCGTTCAAACCCTTAACTGCATCTGGGTGTTGAGAGTTCATTTTGTGGCCTCAATGTTACTTGTCGTGGACGCGTTCATGAGTCGTTTCGAACTTGTATATATGATGGCAGAAGTGGCCTTGGTTGTGACTGTTGTTTTTTCTTCTGGTTGTGTGGTCACCATTCCCTTGGTTGTGTGGTCACCATTCCTCTGGTTGTGTGGTCACCATTTCTTCGGTTGTGTGGTCACCATTTCTTCGGTTGTGTGGTCACCATTTCTTCGGTTGTGTGGTCACCATTTCTTCGGTTGTGTGGTCACCATTTCTTCGGTTGTGTGGTCACCATTTCTTCGGTTGTGTGGTCACCATTTCTTCGGTTGTGTGGTCACCATTTCTTCAGTTATGTGGTCACCATTTCTTCGGTTATGTGGTCACCATTTCTTCGGTTGTGTGGTCACCATTTCTTCAGTTATGTGGTCACCATTTCTTCGGTTATGTGGTCACCATTTCTTCAGTTATGTGGTCACCATTTCTTCGGTTGTGTGGTCACCATTTCTTCAGTTATGTGGTCACCATTTCTTCAGTTATGTGGTCACCATTTCTTCGGTTGTGTGGTCACCATTTCTTCAGTTATGTGGTCACCATTTCTTCAGTTATGTGGTCACCATTTCTTCGGTTGTGTGGTCACCATTTCTTCAGTTATGTGGTCACCATTCCTCTGCTTGTGTCCTTGAACTTGACCTTGGTGACTCTAAGTGGCTTTGAAACCCAAGACGTAAACAAGTTAAGATGCAAGGGGTGTGGGTTGAGTCTTTCACCACCATGTTTATTTATGTTTGTGGTAGGGATGGCTGGGTGTGTCAGGCGTAAAATATAAATAATACTGCAGACTGTTGACAAGAAGCAAGTCGGAGTTGGTTTTTATCCCCCAAGCAGAGAGAGGAGGGGGTTAATGGACTCTATGTGTGCGTCGTCCCAGCTCTCGCAGCCCGTCTTAAACAGTACATGAATGTTTTCATTCATGCAGAAGACGACGATACGAATTTATAAAACTCATGAAAGTCTCGTTTGATAGTGCTTCTCAGTATGGCCCGATGGACGGGTAGAGAGAGACAGAGAGAGAGAGAGAGAGAGAGAGAGAGAGAGAATATTTTTGAAGTTTCTGCTCTATGTGAAGAGCAGACATAATTAGACGGGTTCCCAGTGCATATTGATCACAGCTGAAGTGTCCCAACGTACTGCTACATGTTCGTATCCCAGCATATGGCCACATGGCTCCAACGCGATCCGAAGAAGTCTTTCCCAAAATACTTCCAATATTTTGTCGTTTCCTTCAACTTGCACATCTCGTCCGGGCATATCCCAGCGTGTCCCAGCCTGCTAGGACGTACGTGAGCGTAACGTGTACGACTTTCATAAGTCGTCCATGGCCTGGTGGTTTAATTGGGTAATTAGGAAAGCCTCTGAATCACGTAATTGTTTTTTAATGTCAGCTGAGATGGCAGGGGCAGCCGAGGCCCAAATTAAGGCCGTCTCATTAACGATATATATATATATATATATATATATATATATATATATATATATATATATATATATATATGCTTGAGCTAGGTACTCATTTTATCGTCGACCAAGCTCTTAGGGTAGATGAATGACTGGGTTGACTGTGGACCGACCGCTACGTTTAGGATTGGAACCTATGCATGCTCGACCCTGGGCGGCCCGGGAATGCGTCACGGTCAACTGTTACACCACGGAGCATGCCGATCAGTCACTGAAAATGGAATGTGCAGAAAGATTCGTTTAGACGAATCGTTGAAATCATCTAAATGAGGCACTGAAGTAGTAGGTATGATAGAGAATGCAGCGAGTGCTTACCAGGCGTTAAAGCGACAAATTTCTTCATCGTGCGAGGACAATGTAGATGTCAGGGACTATGAGATGTCCTCTTAGTGCATGTGGAATCCAGGATCTCGACACGAGAACTCCCAACACTCAGGGAGGAGGGAGGCGGAACCCTGGGGGGTTGTGAAGTGTCACTGTTCGTAAGAGCGGGAGAATGTGGCTCCCCAAGTTTGGTGGCCATCACAGCAAGTTTAATGAGTCTGGATGATAGACCGTCACCAGAGATAATCAAGTCATTCCCCGTTAATCCCCAAGAGGACAACTTGGAAGGCTGCACAAGTTTGGTCATGTAGGCCATTAGGAGGAGAATCCCAATAAAATCAAATGCTATCATTATCTTAAAAGACAAAGTACATTCTGCTCCTGCTTAGAGAGTTAGATCCTTCGTTCGTGATGCGCACGACGGATCATTAGAGATATTCGTGTGACTTATGCCAGGAACGCAGCCAAACAGGACAATGCATTTGTGATATTAGTTTTGTTTGACGTATCACTCCTCATCAACATCATTCCACGATATTTCTTCCGTTAGAGATGAATGACATTTAAGATTGAGCAGTTATGGTTTTGCAGTTTACTGGTGTACACGGTACTAACGCTCCCCCCCCCCCCGCACACACGCACACACCACTTAGTAACCCATGACCTCCCCCCCCCCCCCACACACACACACACACACACGCACACCCACCCACACAGACTACTCTTTTTACAACTCCTACTCCCACGCCCTAGCAGTTGCCCCTTCTAAACCATACATAGCCTATGCTCTGCACACATTTCTATTGCCTTCAATCAGGTAGATAAGTCGCATGTCATTATTCAAAGTGATTGAAAGAAAAAAAATCCATATAAGGACGGCATATGGAGCAGAGTTTGAGCTACGACCCCACTTGTCTCCTAATCACTCCTGAAGATGCGGAACTATTGTTAGCTCCTTACGTACATGAGGCTCGTAGTCATGAGAGACCCCCCGGGAGAGGGTCAAGCTAGCTTGCTGTAGCTGTGGGAAGTTCCCAGGGAGCGGGTTAAGCCCAGCTACCCATGGACGTGTTAGTGGACGTCAGAGAGACTACTGCCAACCGTGAAGGACGCGTCAAGCGAGGTCCCTCCTACCCTACTGGGTGTGACATCGCCTCCAGCAGGGTCAATATTCCCTTGGAAGCGCCCCGCCCTATGGTGCGATGCCTGCAGTGGGTTCTCCCGGCTTGTCCATCGCCATGTAACGCGATATGGAAGACGCAGTATGACTTTCCAACACATATATATACACACACACACATCACACCACACACAGCTCCTCCCTGACGCCCAAGTCCTTTTTTTCCTTTCTTTTTTTGCTGTCGTGTGTGGTTGTGTGTGTAGTTGCTGCAGCCCCCTCCACTCGCTCGTTCCCTCCCTTCCACATGGTTGTTTATGGCGTTGTTGCTGAGCTCATGACCATCGCTTTAGGGGGCGCCCTGAACTCGCTGATCACGTGAGGAGGGTGGGGGAGTGTACGGGGGGAAAAAAAACACGTTCTGACGCGCCCATGAGGGCCATGTTTGTAAACATTGTGAAGCTTTGACTCACAGTCATGACGAAACTTGTTTAAAAAGTAATTAACGTCGTTTCTCTAATTACGAAAGTTAAGAGAGGGTTTATTTACCAGCATCTCTTGTAACAACAACTAAGAATTTGTGTCCTTTACTCAGTTACGAAATAGGTTAGGATTTATTTACCAGCAGTTCATGAAACAATGACTGAACGAGTTTTATGTATTATGCTGTGTATTTAGATGACTTGGCATTGTTTATAGCTCCCTGGGGGATCCGTTTATATAAGTTACTTATGCCAACCAGCCTTGGAAGCCGAGGCATCTTCGCTTGGGCGTAGTTTTTTCTTCCATGGGTTGTAGATGCAGAAAGACGTCGTGTGTATGTCTTTGTTTTCATGTTATTTTTTTTTGTGTGTGTATAAGTGTGTGTGTGTGTGTGTGTGTGTGTATTAGTATATGTAGTAGGTTTGACTTGTAAATAAGGGGTCACTGTTTATTAACAAGTACCTAGACATGAATACTCGCTTAGCTACATCGCCAGCGACGTTGTCAGGGTATGAGCGGAACACTTAAATGGATGCTAGTGTGTGCGAGCCAAGCCCTTGGAGACTGGAGAGCAAAGTGTTTATTGGAAGAGGTCGAGGAACTTGAACTGGTTAGTCCCAGGATTAGTTATGACCTTGAATCCTCTGTTGGTGAAGAGATAAGAAGAGACGGCTCACCGCTTGGGCAAGAGAGATTAAATCAGAGTCTGTCATTGATTATAGTTACTAAGAGGGTGTTGGGTATAGGAAGGAGGATATAGAGGGTGTTCGATATAAGTAGGAGGAGGAGGATGTAAAGGAGATCTAACTCAAGAAACAAAGAAGATAACGGTAGTTTCATATGCGTGAGAGAGTAGAGAGACTTAGGAGATGATTACGTGTGGTGTGCTGTGCACGAGACTGCGGTGCACGAGACATGTCAGCGGAGAGATGAGAGAGGGACAGGATGGCTCGGTAGATAACTAACATAGCATCCATCACGGGGACTGATTCTGTGAATGGCTAACGTGTTTCTAAGTAAATCGGTACACGCCAACCTCCGCGGGCGATGCCACCCTCCGCGGGTGATCCTGGGGAGCGGTCGGCACCAGACTCACTTGTGTGGAGGAAGTAGAGTGGGGTCGTGGCAGGACAGGTTGGTGGGCAAGTGTATTAGCATATTCTAGTGACATGGTCCGCAAGCTAATGTTCTCATCCATTATTCGAATCCCGTACCTCCATCCTGATCCTTTCTGCTGTCGTAACTTCTTATTTTAAAGGGGGAATAAACTCTGACCCTTCCCTTGTTTATAGCACTTTAGGTTCATCTTCATCTCCTCCATGATCTTTCATCTCATTGGCGCGATCGTAGCAAGTAGAAAACTAAGACTTAATACACAGGTTGATGCAAAGGATTCCTCAATTACCCATCACGTAGGCAATTCCTCATTATTATTAGACACTCGCCACACCCAGATACAAGAAAATATACCTCAAGTTATATATAGAAGACGTCTACGTATGTGTGCGTATAATTAGCAGATGGTGATTCCATTTTCCCTCCTGAATGAGGGGGCGCTTTCGCACCTCGTTTCCTTCCATCAAATGAATGCCATTGCTTTCTCCCTGCACCGATTTCTTTGTGATCTGACATACTTGTTGATAAGTCCAGGACGACCAGCCACCTTTCAAATTATCTTTTTTTTTATTCCCTATTAAGATTCTCTTTTGAGTTTCACGTGATTTAAAGGTTATTCAGTCCAATTTGATCAATACCATTCTTCGGGAATCAACATAAGTTCCTTTATTCGTCAATGAAATGTCATCAAGTTTTTATTTATTGTCCTTCAGGTGTTAATTGGTCTGTCATGAACTATGATAATCATTTATTAATCTAGAATATTAATGGTTTCCTTTATATGTTAATGGCTGCCACGTCCGTATCAGGTGTCCTGTAATTATCACATGCAGTTAGGAGTCGTCACCTAATCGGTAGTTATTATGTAATTGATCTTTATTGTTGGTCCTGAGGGAGTTAATCAGCGCCTTATTAGTGGTAACGATCTTACTGGGTTGTTAGTGATAATGACTGTACTCAGTTGTTAGTGGTAAAGACGCCACTGGATTAATTGCTGGCCCCTTGGAGGGATCTGTTGTTCTCTACTGACCTTGATTTGTCAGTGGTTCCTTGGTTGTAGTTTTGGTTGTTGGATCTGATGTTATGAGCTGAGAAGTAAAGGTAATGTTTTTGAAATTCAGGCTTAAAGTTGTCTAATTTAGTGATCTAAGATTACTACTCTCATATGATATTGCAATCTATTTTCTCTTCATTCTCACAGTCATTCCTTTTTTACTTCATCTATGCAGCTCCAAGGATTTGTTTTATCCTATTCACAAGACTACGCCAAATCCTTTCAACCTTATAGAAATGAATTTGCCAACAAAGAGCTTTAACAGCGGTGTCGCGAGGGTGTCTTGTCTTAAAACAACGACAAAGCTATCCAGGCGAATCATATCCTACGCCATACTTTATCTCGCCCGACTCCTGGCTGAGCATATCCATGTGATCTCCTTCGTTATCATAGAGGATCTGATTCCTTATAGACGTGTACATCCATATTGCCAGTTCTTTGAGAGTTTATTTTCCTGTTTTGAGAGCAATGTTCCACTTAATTTCATGTCCTACGTAGGCGGTAGACAATGAGATTAGGAATTTCATGAGAAGCAAAACATACGCTTCAGAACGACAGATTGGAACGTTTGAAGCTAACATAAACCATCTCGCCCAAATGGGTTTGGGATCGAACCCAGGATCATTTAAATGACATTATAACTGTTCGATCCAGACCACACATGGGTGAGATTGTTTACTGGGTTAGTACATGATATAGATTTAGATTTGAAGTTAGGTCAATAATGCATTCGCTTTTAACCAGAAAACTGCAGGTGGAACACAGGTTCAGTGCGAACTGCTCGTTACAAGATTTACATCTCTTTACTACTAGTCTCCTTTGAGATATTGGTTGTTCTATAAGACTAAGAATCCGAAAAGGCTTTAGAAACATTCTACAACGAGCATGATACATCTCTTCACACGCTAGCCAGCTACGGAAAAAGTGGTCATGTACGAAAGCTACGTCTCTATCTGACTTGTTAGAAATCGTGTAACTTTATCTGGCTCCAAATGAGGCAGAGGTCGAGTTAGCTGCACCTAAAGAACAGCAACTTTTTGTCTTCCTTCGTTCCTCAGTTACAGAATTTCGTGGAAGCCCCAAGATCTGATTTTTTTTTTCTTATCTTTTATCATATGATGACAGCTATTCAAGATGGTGGAGTGTGCTTATGTTTAAAGAAGAGATACGAATGGTTTCAGACCTGTGTTCACACAGTGAACATGCATGTATTATGTGTGTGATTCCTATTTGTGTGTTATAGGGAGAGAGAGAGAGAGAGAGAGAGAGAGAGAGAGAGAGAGAGAGAGAGAGAGAGAGAGAGAGGCTTACACTTGCTGCCACATCTATTAAACTTTTATATATGTGTTGTGTTTACATCCTGTGTCCAAATATTTGTGCTTGTATCTACGTCTGTTTGTATTTTACGTGTATAAGTTGTGGAGTATGATAATAGCAACAGTGAAAATGTCCATGAACACCTCGATACTTGAGTCATGACTGATCCGTCGGCATCAGAAACTTGTTCTCCAACTACAAGATTTTGTGGCATATTTTTTTCCCTCCATCTCGGTAAGAGCGGTGGTCGGGTCTGCCTCTCAGAGTCTATAATGATTTCACACACTGAGACAGATTAGGTCTTCGGCCACTGAACTGGCCTGACATTCACAGTTTCCAGTCACGAATATTTATTCATGTCTTTGTTTAACATTCACAAGTGTTCCAGGACGTCTGGAAGTTCGTTTTCATTGAGGTTCCTGGAAATCTCGCGTGTTCTGGATTGTCTACCTAAGCAACAGCAAAGCTCTTCTTTTACATGTTATATTTTCATGAAATTTGACATCGTATTCGATCATATTTGAAGGCTCTTCTGGCTAGGCGGCTTCATATGATCACACTCCGTAACTAGCACCACCATCTGATGCTGTACAGCTGTACTGATCCAAAGTTTCAGATTTCTAAGAGTTTATTGTTAGCTTCGATATTCCTTTACTTACTTCCATGCTCCCCTTAGGAGGCAATCGGCAAAATTTAGTAGTTTATAGTATACAATAGATATAAATACACGTCATCTCCTCCTCCAAAACGTCCAATTCACAGTTTCTGCTCAGCATAAGAATACTGCATAACATAAACTTCCTGTAAGAGAACAGAAAACGAAAGCAAAACAACGAATTGAGTGTAGCCAGCTTCCTCGGGTATGAGAGGTAAACATATGTAAACAAATGATTATAATTCAGTAGTTATACCAAACAACCGTCAGCCAGCTTTGATGAACCTGTGTTTCTGTTTGTGCCTTACCAATATATCCGGAAATCCTGTGGATTTCATTCGTACAGGAAGTAGAAGTAAGTATGATTAATCTCTATTCCAGGTCAAAGAAGAGCATTTAGGTCAACGGAGGTCATTTTAATTTCAGATGGACAAAGTTTACTCTGTAATTAAGGTAACAGAAAACATTAACTGATTTTGAATGAATTGAAAGGAGTTCATTTTCAAGTGTAAAGAGGTCAGTTTATTTTGATGTAGAGTGCAGTATATTTATCAATTTTCACAGCATTATACATTTCGTATGAATCATTTTGAACCATCACGAACCATTTCTAACGTATCAATTTTCATCATTTCAGGTGAGGATTTGTCACTGTGTTCAAGATTTCGTCCAGGATTAAGAAGGTGAGAGTGCAGAAAGTATCTTTTTTGTGGAAATTTAAGTGTATGTGTGTAAACCCATATGATGGTAATGGGTAGAGAGAGGCTCATTTTGTAGTTTCATCTATTTTGAGGTACATTTTTGCCTAATTCTGTTCATTTATATAACATAAAAAAGGTTTTTCAACTAGTGAACATGTCCTACACTAACCTAGTATGGCTGAGGTCAACTTAGCTTAATTTATCCTGGTATACTTTCGCTACTTCCTGATTGAGGGTTTCTGTTTCTGATGTACCTTGTTCCATTGTATCCCATCCTGTCTTTCGAACAAACCTAACTTATGTTCACCTCGATCCTGACTTAATCTCTTTCACTCTCTCAGCACTTCAGTGGCTGTCAAGTGGCTTTCCTTTGAGTTCACAAACATGCAGTCTCACCATCTCACACATAACACTCGACATGGAACTCACCCAAGTCGTTGTTCTTCACCACAGATTTCCCAGCACTTTGTGCTACGCGTTATCCCTGCCTTAAGGTAATATCTCGTCGTAAGTACTCATAAGTACCTCTGATATTGTACAGGTAACTTTATATCTCTCTACCTTTTAAATCTACCTAACAGTCTCTGTCTGTCAGTCTCTGTCTGTCAGTCTCCCGGGATAATTGGTGAAAGACATAGAAGGATTCTTGAGTACGTTGTTCCGTTGCAGTTGTGACCATGAATTCTTGGCTGCCTTTTGCGTGTGTTGCAGAATCTCGTTGCAACTTCTGCAGTGCTCCTGCTTGATGTTTTTGAATCTTAATGGCATTTTCCTGTCATGTTTAATTATGACAGCAGCCCTCTTATGACTTCCAACTATGCTTGGGGTGGTGGTAGTGGTGTTCTGTTGTGTTAGATAAGGTAGCCTGGGCAGTTTTGATTGGCTTGATGCCTTGGTGGGGTTGGTGTGCCAGACTAGTTTGTTTTGCGATGAAAAGCTGCGTTGTATATCTCACTTGGTGGTTGGCTGTGGTCAAGGCGCATTAGGCTGGCTGGCGGGACCAGATGCAGCCTCCTACCCACACTACAACATGAAATATAATTCAGTATAAGTAAATGATGTCTCATATTTCGTCGGAACACCGACCTTGACTAATATAATTCTTATTTAGCCATTTCTTTACATGTAGTTCCCGGTGAAGGGAGGGGTTCCCACAGTGAGAGAAATATCGGTAAAGGTTTAGCAGTTGGGTCGAGAAACGAAGTGGCTTTTTGCAGAGGGCAAACGTACTGCATTTGGAGACTTGATAGATGGCACGAGTCTTGGCAAGAACCCGACCTACACCTTTGGTGTCGAGCATCATCTCTCTCTCTCTCTCTCTCTCTCTCTCTCTCTCTCTCTCTCCCATCTCCAAGCACCCCAACTCCTCCTACCTCCCTTGGCACCCTCCACAACCCCTCGATTTCCAAGCACCTCAC
This sequence comes from Panulirus ornatus, assembly GCF_036320965.1. Taxonomy (NCBI): domain Eukaryota; kingdom Metazoa; phylum Arthropoda; class Malacostraca; order Decapoda; family Palinuridae; genus Panulirus; species Panulirus ornatus. The sequence continues at coordinate 12,627,202 of NC_092294.1, read as the reverse complement.
CTCCCTAACCACCCCATCATTTCTCTCCTCCCCAGCCACCATCACCACCCCACACCACCCTAACCACTCGTCTTTAACCACACTTCACCCCTGTCTATCCCTTCTGGCACTGTGCCTTTCTCCTCTCCCCACTGCCAGCCATCACTCTCTCAGATCCCAGGCTCCACCTGCAGCGTCTGCGTGGAGACCTGTCACACGTCAGACGACCCCCACCTCTCAAGCAAAACACCTCCTCTTCCTCCTCCTCCTCCTCATCATCATCATCGTCCCCTACACACGTCCTCCTCTTCCTTATAAACCTCCTTAGCCGAGCCAAATGGTGTTCAGAAGGGAGCAGCCACCTCGCTAGTGGTGGCTCTTTTAACCTTGGCAGGTGATGGTGAGGAATGTTACCAATTACGCGGTTCGCACTGCCTCCCTACCTGCGTTACCCTTACCTCGCCTGCTTGCCTAATGGTATTCCTGTCAGGCGCTTGGCACTGGTAAGGCATTCAATTTATACCACGACCTCGTGTGTCCTTGGAGCTGTCATAGTGATGTCCCCAAGATTCGACATGGTCGACTTTATGGCCGCTCAAGGATGAGCTTTCGTCATTTATAGCGGCTCGTTACAATGGCGACAGACAGGGTGGGTCAGTGGGTAGGTGGGCGCCTCTAGAGAATGCCAATGGGGGTGGGTCTGGGTGGGCGGGCAACCCACGTAGCCTCCCTCATACGCATCCGTGACGCAGGTTGGGTTTAAATAGGGATGGTTTGCAGCGGCGAACCCGCGACCCTGGCTAATAAGGCAAGGTGGAACTTGACATTCCAGATGTGGTAGATCGAGATTAGGGTACCATACAGGGTGAGGGTAGGGTACCATACAGGGTGAGGGTAGGGTACCATACAGGGTGAGGGTAGGGTATCTTACAGGGTGAGGGTAGGGTACCACACAGAGTGAGGGTAGGGTACCACACAGATTGAGGGTAGGGTACCACACAGATTGAGGGTAGGGTACCACACAGATTGAGGGTAGGGTACCACACAGATTGAGGGTAGGGTACCACACAGATTGAGGGTAGGGTACCACACAGAGTGAGGGTAGGGTACCACACAGAGTGAGGGTAGGGTACCACACAGAGTGAGGGTAGGGTACCACACAGAGTGAGGGTAGGGTACCACACAGAGTGAGGGTAGGGTACCACACAGAGTGAGGGTAGGGTATCTTAGAGTGAGGGTAGGGTATCTTAGAGTGAGGGTAGGGTATCTTACAGAGTGAGGGTAGAGTATCTTACAGAGTGAGGGTAAGGTATCATACAGGGTGAGGGTAGGGTACCATACAGAGTGAGGGTAGGGTATCATACAGGGTGAGGGGAGGGTACCACACAGAGTGAGGGGTAGATGGCATGGCAGTAGCTGTCCCTCAAGTCCCCTCGGTCGGGTATATATATAGACCCATAATCAACTGACTTACCACCCACTTGACACGTCCTCACCACCACCCGGTTTCTTTACCCACCCCTTCCACCTATCTGGGTTACCCACCCTTGCACCCCATCCTTCTTCCTTCGTAGTACACACACACACACACACACACACACACACACACGCGCGCGCGCGCGGCTTCCCGTGGTGTGGTGGTTAGCGGTACTTCCCATGAGTTACTACGAACCCGGCCGCATAGGTTCGATTCCTGGGCGAGGCGGCCGGCCTACAGCCGACCCAACTGTTCTCGACGACTGTTTCCTCCGTATCAGCAGGAAGGTTGTAGACCTCGACACCCCGATCCAGCCTCGGTAAGACCTTACTGTGTTCCATAGGTGGCACAGAGGTCATGTTTGATACTTGACTATGTCACGTGGTCATAAACCTGAATCAGTCGACCAGTGTGAGGTGATCGTGGTCGCTACAAGGCTACATAATGTATGCAGAAAACAGGTTCAGTTCGACACCCCGGTTTGGTTCACTACCCTCGTCTTTTTTGCTTCGTAGACGTGATACAGAGGCAAAGAAATCCAGCTTATTGCGAAGGATATCAGGCAAAGATGTTTAGACGTTTAGCGAAGGTGTTATGATAGAACCCGAAGGGTGTCCGGATGCCAAACGAAGGCGTTCGGATACTAAACGAAGGCGTTCGGATACTAAACGAAGGCGTTCGGATACTAAACGAAGGTGTTCGGATACTAAACGAAGGTGTTCAGTTGCAAAGAAGAAATGTCTTGAGGCCGCTCCCTCCCGATGCGTCGGCTGCAACAGCGAGGCAGCCCGGAGAGACTGCGCCTCGACTCCTTGTATTGTGGTGCTGGTCGCTTGCTTAAGTCATTAACATTTGGGAGGCCGTGACATTTGTTTTAAAGATCTCGACGACTTCTCGTGTAAGTTTTACTCGTTGTGATCCGTTTGAAAGTTAATGTTATGCTTTCAACATAAAGGTTTTATATTAGAATCGTCAAAACACAGGCGTCAGACAAACTTAATAAATGCCAACGCGGAATGTGTGCACTGGATTGAGAGTTTTCCACCGGGGTTGAATAATGAAACAATGTGACGATGAATTGTTTTGTTTAACAGATAAAAGATTACTTGAGGAAATGAGAAGAATATGGAACTACTATAAAATCATACGTTGATAAGTGGTTATGCATATTAGTGATGATTTAGTCATAGCTTTCAGGAGCTCCATCTAGGGTTATCATAACTATAATGTATGTTTCATACTCAGGTCAGAGATTATACAGTCTTCGTGACGTAGGCTGGGTCAGGGTCAAGTCATATTGGGTCTGAGTTAGGATGTAAGGCTGAGGTCAGGAACACCAGGTGGGTCAGGGTCGATCAGGTACCCAGTGTCCTTTGTTTCCCAGGTCAAGATACAATCTCAGGCGAACACATTCTCCTTAAGGTATATGATGTCACGTTGTGGAACTGCTGTGCTCACGTGGCTCAAAATTTCACTCCAGCTGACAAATGAGAAAGCAGTTTATGTGCAAGTTCTTAGGAGCTTGTCTTGTCCCTCGTTAAGTGGGTGAGGAAGAAGAGGAGGAGGAGGAGGAGGTGGCTGTGATGACTTCGAAGGTAATGATTATTCATATAGATTCTGGCTATCTATACTTCGGGTTTACCCAGAGTGTGAAGGGTTTATCAGCACCAGTTGGGTGGCGAGAGTGGATTACTGGCCAGGTTCAGTAGGTCTTCCTTAACGCAGGTGGGTTCCAGGCCAGAGCACCACGGGAGCGACCAGCCCCACGCTGCCACTATCACCACACACAACACAGGGCGTTGTCCGTGGTTCATACTGGACCACGATCAGTCTGGAGTCTTACCCCCCCCCCCCCCCCAAGTACCCTCCACGCCTTCTCCACGCCCCCACACACCCTCCTCATGCCTACATATTAATTTGCCTCCGGCTTATGTCCAGACTTGATGTAAAATGTACAATGCAGTGGATTTGATGGTTATACTTATCTTTATACTGCTATATTTTTCTTTGGTGATGGCTGCACATCGTTATACTCAGCATGATTCCTACCAGTCTGGAAAATCTTTAATTCCAACGCATGTCAAGAACACACGACCATGGAGTGCACTCAATATTCCGTCAGTCCTCACTCTAGTATCCCTGCTAACATAAGATCAACAAGATTCTTCTTTGATAAGGTTGTAGACATTTTCGAAGCCATCTTCCTCTTTAAACCATCATTTTTTTTTTCCACATGATCCAAGCACTTCATCAGATCTATATCATTAGTTATTACTAACGCAAATTAAGGCACAAGAACTGGAGGAGTGTCGAGTAGGAGATTATTAGGTACGATCCTCTTCATCAGTCTTTGTGTATATGTTACATATAGACTGTGTTACATTGTATATGAGGGAGATATTCAAATGTATAACTTAGATTTAAGATAAGAGAATAGATTCATTTCTCCTGTACAGATTTTGAAAATTATACCGAAACTCCAGGTGCCTCGTTTTTGAGTAAAGATCAGACAACCTCGATTGGAGTTTGAGTCTATGTGGTCTGTGTATCTGTGTAACTCTCTCTCTCTCTCTCTCTCTCTCTCTCTCTCTCTCTCTCTCTCTCTCTCTCTCTCTCTCTCTCTCTCTCTCTCTCTAACTGTAGGGAGAGGTGGGTTTGAATCCTGCTTCAGTTAAATACTGTCGCCGTCTGAACAGATTAGACGATATGTTCCCTCCTGTCTTGTGGCTTGAGCAGAGGCACCAACACAAGGGCATAAATCTTCCCATCCCCCCCAAGAAAAAATATAATTCATGCATAATGCATATGCAAATCTACCACTCGCTTGCATAAGTGTTCACATGCACTCAGTGTGCATCCCACACACGCACTTAAAGATATGCGCAAGTTTAAGAAATAGGTGGCGTCTCTTTGTCTGTCTTTCTGACACACACACACACACACACACACACACACACACACACACACACACACACACACTCAAAGCTACATATACATCAACAAATCCTGATGTACGCGACAAGAATAAGGGAAAATGAGTAAAGTAGGATTGTCGAAAACCCTGTTGTGTGAATTAAGGAACTTGACTTTATCGTCAACATCTGGAGAGAGTTTCAAGTTTTTATGGTGGATGAATTACCATCTTGAATACTGGGGCTGACTCTCTGACCAAACTGGCCCATTGAGCCGAGTCAAGTAATAAGTATATGCAGCGCTGTTAGTCATAGGGTAAACTTCTTAAATGTCTAATTAGCATTAGATACCAAGAGGTCGTTAACCTTTTGCGTAACGTTTATGTTCGTGCTGTGTTTATATCCAGATTTTTACATAAAGGATTCGATCTTTTGATGCAAGGTCAAACAAAGCAACGATGACCTCACAAGACCCACATCAAACAGAGACACAGTGACGAAGCGAAACATGACCCAAACAAAATTAGTCAGAGCCAGCAAGTGACCTTACACGAGGTCAAAAATAAGCAGGAAGTTTCATTCCAAGACTAGAAAATCACATTAGTTTTTTCTTAATTGAAATCGATCGCAGGAAAAAATAAAGGTTTGTAGATTAACCTGCATATCATTGAAATTATTGTAACAGAAACGATTATTTCACGTGACGACAAATTATGGATAATTATGATAGACAATAGAGATAGTGCTGATAATTGTACTATATGCCTTATTTATCTAGTAGTACCCCTGGATCCCTATCTAAGAATGAGTCTTGGTGTTATTTAAGACTTCATTCTAGGAGCTCCTGCAGATCCAAAGCTGTGCTACTTTAAGTAGCAGGGAAAACATGGGCCCCTACTGAGTGATGAGTTCTTTCACGTAACTGCTTACAGTGATACAGCGTCGCTAAAGCTGATTTTTTTTTCACTCATGAGGTAACATACGAACAGGTGTTACCGGATTCCACCTGCATGAGGTTACACCGGGGATGAGGTCACATTCGACGAGGTTGTGCCATCATCCTTGAACAAACCTCCTTGTCTAGAGGGATCTATCTCCAGAGGAGTCCGTCATTTCCCAGCTACTGATCATAACGCATCCCTAGCATTACGGTAACCCAAAGAAAGGGGTAGAATTAAAAGACTGCATTCGGTTGGTTCAATCACTTAATCCTCAGTGTATTTGTGCATCTATATATCTGCCTGCCTGTGAATATCATATTCTGTTTGTCATGAACCAAAAGAGAGAAAAACTCTGGCTGCATTACCAAACCGGACTGATAGAACTAATGATGTTAGTCTAATTTATTATTCATATCTACTACAGAATCTTTTTCCCCCCACTGTGAACAGTAACGCCAGTGCTTATGCAATGGACCGTGTTGTTATCTTGATGAAAAGGAATATTCATGGCGTTGACTAAGGGCAGGACTGTTTGTATCCTTAAAATTTTTATTATTCATAAATGTCGAAGTCCAGAATAATCATGGACTCAAACCTGTTTCGTATGTGTTCGTATGCAAATCGGAGATATATCTGAACAGGTGTAGGGGGTCATTTATCTTGGCCGTATAACATATCACGTCCACTGTTCATGGCGAGGCTTTGGCTAGATGATAACTTGGTATTGCTTGCTTGGCGGCAGTCGTGGCGACGTCTGGCGCGACTGGCGCGGTGGTAACATTCGCAGGAATAAGCAATTACGTAACTCTGTCAGCTTGTAGCGTCCACATTTTACGTCTCCACTTGATCTAAAACACCCATAAGTCCCGTCAGTTATAGGTAGCCCAGATCAGCGTTGCGTAAGTCTCTAGTTTATGGCGAGACAGAAATATAGTTTACTGGCAACTGAGCGGCACTTTTCCCGCCATTATGCCAACGCATGAGCGACGCTGCCCACTGCTGCCAGACTCGTGACGAAATATATTTTATACACCTACATACCCTATCCCGTTGGTGTTATGCCACAACAGGATAAATACAGATACTCCATAGATATAAACGCACGGGTCATCACAAAGATTATCGAGGTGTAGAACGTATAAAACAGGAGATAAATACAGGAGAAACTTGACGTTGCAGTGAGGTGCAGGTTTTATTCCGCTGGAGGGAGCAGCCGCGGAAGTTTCCGCTGCCTCTCTGTAGACTTGGGGAACACCGCTGCCCACCCTGTGCTCCTCTTTCCTTTGCTCCATTTTTGCTTCTTTCTGCCTTACCCCTGTGGCTTCTGCTTGTGGTGGGGTCGACTATAGATCAAGAGCATTGTTTGGGCCGTTCGACGAGAGGGTCGCCATTTGATGCAGTGGTACTGTCGATGGAAATATGCCAACAGCGAGGTTGCTGTAAGCTTGACACAAGCCCATGCAGTGCTTGTGAGGTTCTCTCTCTCTCTCTCTCTCTCTCTCTCTCTCTCTCTCTCTCTCTCTCTCTCTCTCTCTCTCTCTCTCTCTTCAGCCTCTTGTTTGGTCTGCTGCCATAAAACATTTCGCTGCTCCAAAGATGTTGCTCCAACCTTCAGGACACGTATGTTCCCAATACATTTCCTCCGCATAGACCCTTCCTTGTCGGTATCCTTAGAGAAAAATCTGATTCATCAACATTTTTTCTTGTTCTAATAGAATTGCTATTATAAGAATGATGCCTTTGTCCTTAAAAAAATTCTTCGTCCTATTAAGACTAACGTCCTTATCCTTGTAGAATCTGGTCCTCTCCTCTCTCTTTCCTTGTTCTTGGAGATTGTTGTACTCGTTCTTGCAGGATGTTGTTCTTGCAGGATGTTGTACTCGTTCTTGCAGGATGTTGTACTCGTAAGATTTTATCCTTGTATTAAGACTACTACTCCAGCTCTTACAACATATTTCTTGTTTCTTGAGGTTGTTCCATCTGTTGTTGAAGACTTTTTTTCTAGTCCTTGCAGAATGTAGAACCTCTCCAGAAAGTTTTGTCTTTGCACAGTGTTTTCACAGATTTTCCAATATGTTTTCCGTGTGCTTTAGAAATTTTGTTATTGTCTACCAGAAGTATGCCCACGTTCGGTATTCCATCCGTTATTAAATGGTTTTCTTCTGCATTCTTTGCTAAGAATTTTCCAGGTGTTAGAAATCTTCAGAAAAAATGTGAAGCTAGAAATACATACAGGTATAGGAATCACTGGTTGACTTTTCATTGACAATATACTAAACTTGAAAAACCAGACACTAAAGTTATTTATGGTAACCATGAGAAGTAGACATTAAATTGGTTGTGGTAACCATGAGAAGTAGACATTAAATTGGTTGTGGTAACCATGAGAAGTAGACATTAAATTGTTGTTGGTAACCATGAGAAGTAGACATTAAATTGTTTTTGGAAACCATGAGAAGTAGACATTAAATTTTTGTGGTAACCATGAGAAGTAGACGTTAAATTGATTTTGGTAACCATGAAAAGTATATACAACATTGTCTGTGGTAACTATGAAAAATTAATAACGAATTGTCTGTGATACCCATGAAAAGTAGACACCAGATTGGTTGTGGTAACCAGATAGGTGATATGTTAAAGTAACACTTGATTGAAATCATTCCATCCCGCTCCTGATTTCTCACTCGCCTCCATTCTCATCCCTGTCAGGAGCAGAGTTCAGTGGCAGTATAACTCTACGTTAAAGCTCTTAAGTCTACGGTGAGGACTATCCGTATTTCACTCATAGGATGATGATAATGATGATAACAATAATAATGATAATGCATTGCCCTCAGGCTGAAAATACTGAGAAGGTATACATAATGTAGATAGTGGGGCTATGATAGTAAAGTTAAACGAATAGTCTTCATGCAAAAGCTCTCTCTAGGAGCTTGGATGAGTTCGATGCTGTGGCGGTGTCATACTGCAACTTGGGGAAAAGGGATCTTAGATGGTAGGGGGTGACAGTGGCGAGGACGGTGCAGTAGCTTCTTTCTAAGCTGTCGAGAGGAACATTGTGTTGATAGCCTCTCGAACAGGTCGTGTAAAGAAGTAGTCTTGTTCGCCCTTTTCTAAAAGTTTTCAAGTTGACCCTACTGTGTCTGTGGTCGACTTATGTATGTTTATGTAATTACCTTTTTTATGTTACTCTCATGGGGTGCCATCTCTCTCGAGCTCTCTAGGTCTCGTACAACTTTTTAGACTCGTATGCTGTCCTCATTCACAGTTCCATCTGCAAGTTTATGATTGTTTGATTACTATTTGTGATTACTATACGGGGACAAAGTTTTAACATTCTTATTGTATTTGTCTTAACGTTGTACATAAGTGTTATGTTTTTGCTCCTATGTTTGTTTGTACACACACCTCCTAGCCTAAGCTAGGTGCCCATGTATCGACTAAGCCCTGAGGGGTGGATGAACACCTGGGTATTGTGTGAGCCGTGTACCACGCCCAGGATTTGGACCCATGTGGGCCCGACCTTGGCATGATTAGTAACACTAACGTGTCTGTGACAACTTGCTTGCGTGTGTATGGTCTTGTGCATGTACATTGTGTGTGAGCTTCTGCGCAAGTTTGTGTGTGTGTGTGTGTGTGTGTGTGTGTGTGTGTGTGTGTGCACGCGCGTGTGCAGGTACAGCAGCAGCGGCAGCAACTGTAGCATCAATAGCCTGGGGGAAGGTTGCCCAGGTGAGGGTAAGAGGGAATCGACCTCCAGGTTGGGTGTATGTGGGAGGAAAAAAGAGAGAGAGGGAGGAAGGGAGGGAGGCGGAATAGCTAGAGTGGAAGAGGGATGGCGGAAGAGCTTAGGCAGGAGAGTAAGAGGAAAGGAGAATGATGAACGACGAAGGAAAGGGAAAGCGGATGAGCAGGTTAATGGAAGAAGGGGAAAGGAAACAGTGGAAGGAAACTAAAATAGAAAGGAAGGAGGGAGAGGAGGATCCGAAAGAAGAAGAGAGAGAAGAGGAGGAGGAGGAAGAGCAGAATGAAAGGAAGAGGTAAAGAGCAAGTATTCACAGCTCATGGTTTATTTCAAGCGTCAGCTGCGGAAAGTTTAAAACGTTTTGCTTTATCAATGGCGCACAGGGCAAGCCGGTCTGAGAGAGAGAGAGAGAGAGAGAGAGAGAGAGAGAGAGAGAGAGAGAGAGAGAGAGAGAGAGAGAGAGAGAGAGGACGTTGCCGGAGGTCAGCTGTGCACTTCAGATTTCTCCCCAAAGCAAGGGTCTACCTGTGTCTCCACGTGGTTCCTCGTGCACCTGGTCCAGTCATATGCAAGTCACTTGTATATATTAGAGGCGTGGATAACAATATGTGCTGGAGGCGAGGATGCCGCTGTGTTCTGCGTGTATGACGTGGGTGTCTGTGTGCTTGGGGTGAGGATGTCCCTTAGCGTCGGGCTGTAGACTGGATGTCACTGTATGCTGTGGCGTGGATGTCAGTGTACGTGCTGGGGGCGTGTGAGCCACCTCCCGGCACAGTCGGCTACGCAAGTTTCGTAAAAGAGATCGATATGATGACGCTGTCTGGGCGTGGGTGGGGGGCGTGGGGAGGCGCATGGAGTGGGCGGGGCGAGGGGAGGGGCTGTAGGGGAGATGGGAGGGGCTGGAGGAGGGGGCTGCGGGAGGGAGCTCGCTGGCTCGGTCGCCAGCAGGAGAACCCTGCCAGCCTAGCCCCTCGCTTAGTGAGCTCTGAGTCACCCGCAGGTCAGGTTTAGGTCTGGATGTTGCCGACAATCAACACCCGTTTCTTTTCGGCCATTTTCGTGAGTACTTCCGTCCTTTACCTCTTCTTTTGGCACGTTAGCCTCTTCCGTAGACAACATAGGACGATCATATGAGCCTTCCAATACCACTTCGTTCATGAATTGCAAGAGTTAAGATGGGTACTTTCATCTTTTCCTATGAGGGGAATCGATATGTTGAAGACATTCATTTGTAGTTTGTGATACATGTCTTTTTCCACTGAGGAAATTGGAGGTTCGATGGCTTGTCCTTAATACTGGCTGGCTGGTGACCTGCCCAGTTACCATGGACTGTGGTCGCTTGGGTTTGGCTGGGCAGCCAGACCCCGGGCTGTGTGGGAGGAGCTTAGGGTAGTATGCCGGGAGAGGTCTGTGTCCGAGGGTTGTGAGATGCTGTGGGAGGGTTGTAGGGTGCTGTGTGAGGGATGAATGTTGTAGGAGGAATTCTTAGGTGCTGTGTGAGGGATGACAGTTGTAGGAGGGGTTGTTAGGTGCTGTGGGAAAGGTTAAGAGATAGTGCGAATTGTTAGATGCTGTGGGGGTGATAAGGGAGGGTTGAGGCACTGTGAGGTTTATGAGATGATACGTGAGGGTTTTTGGGGTGCTTTGTGGTGGTTGCGTCGCTGTGGTTAGGTTGCACTGTGCTATATGGTGGTTATGAGGGGCTGTGGGAATGGTTGTGAGGTGTTGCGTTGTGTTTGTGGGGTCCTGTGGGAGGGATTGTGAGGTGCTATGGGATGGGTGGTAAGGTTCTGGTTGAGGGATGAGGTGCTGTAAGAAGGGTTATGAGTTGTTCTTGGAGGGGATGTAAGGTACTGCTTGAGGGTTGTAAGTTGCTGTGGGAGGGATTGTGAGGTGTTTTACGAAGGTTATGAGGTATTACTGATCAGTGGAAGTTATATGGCATTGTGTAGAGGTTGAGACATCATATAGGGACTTTGATCTGCTATCTAGGACTTTGTGAAGCCCTGCGTGAAGGTTGTGAGGAGTTATATAAAGTCCGTGTTTAGATAATAAGATGATTAAGAATTAAGAGATGACGCACATGATTGTCGAACAGTGCTGACAACCTTGAAGTGCTATTTAAGGATTTTTTTTTACATGTTTTATGTGATGAGAGATTTGTAAGGTAACGCAATTGCGGCAGGTGGTGTGAGACAAGTGAGTGGGTTGAGTGGTTGCGGTGAAAAGGCGATGAGAAGGTATTTATGAAAGGGTGAGTTCTCCTGTGTAGGCCACAGGGTACTGTGTGTGTGGAGGTGTAGGATGCTTTCTGTATGTTGCATTTTTTTTATATGGGTTATGATTGTAGGAGAAAGTTTGAGGTTCTGTGTAAGGATTTTTAGATGTGTTAAAGGTTATGAGACTCATTAGCAATGCTGAGGTCGAGTGTGTAATTATAGTGAATGTGTTTTTATCGTGGTTTGAGAATGCTATTGTATAGGGTTCTTTTGCAGTTGTGAGTTGCAGTGATTGTTATGAGAACTATTTCATGAGAACTGATAGTTTTATGTTAGGATGTAAGTACTTTGTGAAAGCTGCTGTCTTGTATGATTTTTGTAAGTTGTTGTAGGTATTTATATAGTGGTATGATGCTCTGAAACACGAAAGTCGAATTCAGGAATACGCATATACTTTACAAACCTCTTACTCTGTAAAAGTATCCATGGACGACAGTAGTCTTTATGAATTGAATATTCATGATGCCTTTTTGATGTATCAGTTGTATGGAGCTGTTGCATTCTGCATGAATTGTGATTATCGCGTTTTGTAAGCAAATATGTGTATGGGAAATATAAAGCCTAAGTGTGTGATTCATATAATGTCAGTAGGAAGAACTGCAGCAACAGGAGCAGATGTAGTTTCATTGGCAATTATAGCAATGGCGAAGACAGTAATAGTGATAATCGTACCGGAAGGATAAGTTGAGGAAATGGTAGAGTGAATGGCAGAAGCCGATGTTACTGGTAACAAAAGGAAAAATGGCAGTGATAGTACAAATAGTGGTGGTGGCAGTAGTTCAAGTGGTAGTTGTAGTAGTGGTTCTAGCAGATGCAGGAGTAGTTTATGGTAACTGTAGCAGCTACAAGAGGAGGAAGAGGGTAAGCAACAGCGGCAGCAGCAGCATATACAATAACAGCAGAAACAGCAGTAACATATATGACAGCAGCAGCATATATACGTACCCCGACAGAGCCATGTGTTATGATCTAGGGTTTTACCTGGTGTGGTTCCTTTCGAATTTTCTCAGTCGTTTCTCTCGTCTGTTTCCTCTTATGTGGTATTTCAATTTTACACATGCTCCATTTTTTTTGTTCATGTCTTCGTCCTAACTAGAAATCATTCGAGACTATGGAGAGTGGGTAAGATAGATTACATATGTTAGTGCAACGGGATTCTTTTCAAAGTATTTCTCAACCCCATAATTTCACAGTCCTTTATAGCTTTCTTTTCCTCAACCGCCACAGCATAAGAACCGTTCATGTCGACATCCTCTCTTAAAGTACGCCTCTTGAAGGCTGACAGACGAACCGGGCCATTTTCTGAGATGTTAAATGAACTGTGTAAAATTCATGTCTTTGTTATCAACTTTCCACAAGTGATGTCAAGGATGTCTGGCGATGTTATTGCTTTTTTTTTTTTTCTTATCGTGGACTTTCTCGTAAGGGTGGGGGAGGCTCTCGACGCTTTGGATGCGAGTGAACTGAATTTTACGTGGATTTGTTTCTTCTTCCTCCTCCTTTTCCTCCTCTTCTTGGTGGTGGACTGGAAATATCTGCATCCGAAACAAGTATCTTTAAGTCATGAAGGACGTTGACCGACCTCGAAGAGGGCTAATCTTCTTTGTATAATAGATCATCTTTGCTCACTGTACAGTCTAAGACTTTCTCTCAAATACTTACACGCGAGTCCGTCAAATATGAATCCCAGATTCCTCAACTGGTCCGAATTTCTAGGAGTCAGCCTTTGTCATTGGTGATATAAGGGATTGAACCCAAGATAACTTTGGAAGACGTCAAGCTGTGCAACTGATAGTTAACCTAGTCTGTTTTTATAACACGGAAGACCATATAATGCACTTTCTAATTCTTACGACAGCCACACTGAGGAAGATTTTATTATATGTTCTCGAGACAGTAATGTCTTTCTTGTCATCATAAGTATGGGTGCTGTAACTCTGTGAGGAGGGAAGGCGGGGCTCATGCTACACACTGCATCATGAACCACAACGATTATAAGGGACGCCAGTCTTTAAAAAGGTGAAGATTATATGCTCAAGGGAACTCGTATTGTCATTAATATTACTGGCACAGAGATCGAAGCCTGCACCACAGGAGACTGTGGGTTTATTGTTAATATCAGCTTTTTAAGGAATAATCCTGCAGAGAGGAGATCGGAAAATTTACCGAAACATAGGGTTGGCATGCCTGATAAATGACCTTAGTCATAAATTAGCAACACGCCATTCTTTATGGAACATGGAATTTATGATGGATATATCTTTATAAAACACTAAGAAAGTTTGATGAACGCTTGATAGATTTTGAATTAAATTTGTTGAAAGGATGAGGTATGTTTATACGATATTTTAAAGGCAACTGGGAGTGGCAACTACAGCAACTTACAATAACAGCTCTATCATTGTTCATCTACAAACACGTTGTCGTTTGTCATTACAAGTCTTTTACATCGTTTGATATCTTCATTAGATTTATCACAAGTGATGACGCGACACAACACCCAGGGAAGAAGTCGCTGATTAGAATATCTATGATGTATAAAGTAGGCATCGTCGCACACATTTTCCAGCTCACATTGTGTAAGATATATTGAAGTTAGCTTAACCCGAGACAATCATTGCAAAAGATTCCTAATATTCTATTTTGAGGATAACTGTCAAAACGATCTCACGTTTATAATCTGCCATTTTAAACGTTTTTGGTACATGATTTTTGAATCGGAATGCTTCTTTGGCGTATTAGCATTAATATGCACACACATCATTTGCGTCATGTTCATTTTCAATGTCACGGAACGGAAATAATGAATATCTATAGCTTCATCGTATCCACTACCATCTCTATAACTAGTGTCATTATTCGCTGTCAGACACTACCATCATGACCATCACAGCCACTGAATATTATATTCACCATAATCACCACCACTACCACCACAGTATCTTCACTATCTACATCATGGCTTCCACAATCACCAGCTACACCAGTGCAATCACTACGTCACCCTCAACACCACAATCACTACCCCCACCAATCAAAATCATCCCCCAACACAATCACCGCCTCAACCCTCACCATAATCACTCACTACCATCACCATAATCACTTTCTTCACCACCAGAATGACTACCCACTGCTATCACCATATTCACCACCACCACAATCACCACCAACAACAAAATCACCATCACCACCCAGTTCATCAGCCACCATCACCACCACCAACAAAATCACCATCACCACCCAATTCATCAGCCACCATCACCACCATTACTACTTCTATCAAAGCTTTCATCATTATTCACATCACTTTAAGCCAGGGCAAACCTTTGAAGGCGTTCAAAATGATAATTATATATCAGGCCTTAATGAAAAATCCAGATGTCGCATATAATGATTTATCGAATCATGGAGGATATAATGGCCGTTAATTATGCCTTGAGGTATTGATTGACGGCTGACAATAATTCATATCGGTTTACGTAGCTCAATATCGACATTTTTCAGTAAGGTCGTTCGTCACATAATTTAAGATTATTTTCCTTTAACGAGTAAGTTAGATTCTCGTATGATTCAGGCCTGTCATATGTTTTCGTCGTTAGTACAGTAAGCTACGAAGCTACTTTGAATGATTTCTTGGGAAATAATCAAAACACGATGATTGAGATAGCAGGTGAAAATTTTGATTATTTTACCGCGTCATAATTCATTTGCTAACCTGTAATGTGCAGGTTATCTAGAATATTATTATTGGTAAATCTTTGCCATTTTCGTTGATTTTCAATATATCTGATTAGGCTAATCATTCGCCATACATCAATAATTATGTTTTGCTTTCGTGAATATGCAAATTAGTCTTCGTTATCACGTCGAACTTCACAACACAACTGTAAAAGGTATCCCTGTATTTCCTCCAGCCACGCTAGCAGCACCAAGCACGGAGAAAGCCATTTGCTATAATAAATTTTTTTTCGATGTATATCAGTGTTATAATTACATAAAATCTACTCTACTTTAGCGGCTCCTCATTAACTGGATGCGCCGATTTTGCCTTTTCTTCGTCTCATGTTTACATTTTGTTGACTTCCTGATGATCCTACTATCAGATCATGAGAAAGTTGGTCACCGAAGAAATAATGTATATATTTCTGTGAAACTGCGACAGTTATAATGGTAATTTTCAAATTCATAAGTTACCCTTCAATTTACGATTATTACATTTTCTCTATATGACTTGAAAATGGGAAAATGGGAAATTGAAATAAGCGAAGATGAAAATAATTGCGATCAGCCAAGCAGTTAAGCGAAAATAACAAGTCGCATGTTCTCTTATGGAGTTGGAAGTTAACCAACTCGCCAATTTCTCTTCTCTCTTGCTATTCAGTAAGAAATAAGCCGTATTTCCACGCCTTCAGCACTTACGAGTTCAACCCTTCGTCCACCAACTTGAATCAGAACAACATACACTTTTCGACTTTTCACAGCAATTTCATTCCTTCTGAGTTTTTCTCGTTATTTTACCAGAATTGTATGCATATATCCATACATCTACATATATGAATATCATTTATGAAATAAACTTGCTTGTGATCGTAGATTTTTCACACTTTCTACCCACTAGTTTTGGAGTGATGTCGGCCCACCAAGCGTAGCTCTCTACAGTATACCGTCTCTGTAAACGCAATAAGATCTTACGGTTATGATGCTTCTCCTTGAACAGCTAAGCTTCGTAATTTTCTTCCACCTTTTGTATTTCCTTATTCGTATAAACGTTCTACCTGTAAGACTCGGATCTACATACACTTTCAAATCCCAAATTATTTTTTACTTTTTCCTCTCTCTTTCTTTTACCCGAAATGGCGCTTGACTGATGCCTGTTTCGCCCGTGTCATGTCGATCGCTATAAGAGAAAAATGTTTATGAGTAGAAGGGCAAAACTATACATGGGTGATTTTCACATTATCGCACTGGTCGAACCTCCAAAAACAAGCTATATTTACATGTCTTCTTATTTTAGGTCATGTACCTTACTGCACTAAGAACATCTGCTGTAGGGCTCTCTCAGCTCTCGAATAGCCGGCCACGTACATAAGTCGGGACCACAGTTCAAAAATGTGGGATTGTGTGTGTGTGTGTGTGTGTGTTTTGAATTTTCTGAACTATGGGATGCAGTGGGGCATTGTGTGATATACCTTAGAGGGGATTGTAGGAATCGGTGTAGATTTTGAATGTCTTTTTTGGGAGGGATTTACCCAGTCAAATTGCACACTGTATATATATATATATATATATATATATATATATATATATATATATATATATATATATATATTTTTTTTTTTTTCATACTATTTGCCATTTCCCGCGTTAGCGAGGTAGCGTTAAGAACAGAGAACTGGGCCTTAGAGGGAATATTCTCACCTGACCCCCTTCTCTGTTCCTTCTTTTGGAAAATTAAAAAAAAACAAGAGAGGGGAGGATTTCCAGCCACCCGCTCCCTCCCCTTTTAGTCGCCTTCTACAACACGCAGGGAATACGTGGGAAGTATTCTTTCTCCCCTATCCCCAGGGATAATATATATATATATATATATATATATATATATATACATATATATATATATATATATATATATATATATATATATATATATATATATATATATATATAGGTTCTTATATTTTGGGTTAATATATATATATATATATATATATATATATATATATATATATATATATATATATATATATATAGGTTCTTATATTTTTGGTTATTTTCCTCATTTTCAACTTTATAATTACCTAAGTGCTGTTAGCTTGTGGCTTCCTGGTCTATGTGATTGGTGTCTGCTTCACCAGACTGTGTGACAGGCCAGGTGGCGTTTCATCTGACCCCATGACTGGCTTGTTCGCTGTCGTGGGGGGTAAGACGTCACTACCGGTTGGTTGCCATGGTTACCGCTTGGTGGAGAGAGGACTGCGGGCTGTGGCTGGGTGGGGGAGGGGAGTTAATGGGGTCTACGTTTAGAGCGGAATTTCATGGGGATATTCATGGAGTCCCCTGGATGGTTGGTTGGGTGTAGTGGATAACGCACCTCTGTAATTGGATGTTAACGGTCATTTCTCCCCGTTGATTGGTTAATGTTTCTTATAACCTACTTGCTGATTGGCTGATTCGTAACGATATATTCATTGTTGGTTATGATTTTTTGTCGCTGATTGGATGGCAGATGAAGGTACATTTATCCTACTATTGGTTGCTTTTCCGCGTCATAGATTG
Source organism: Panulirus ornatus (assembly GCF_036320965.1). Taxonomy (NCBI): domain Eukaryota; kingdom Metazoa; phylum Arthropoda; class Malacostraca; order Decapoda; family Palinuridae; genus Panulirus; species Panulirus ornatus. The sequence goes on along the minus strand of NC_092294.1, from coordinate 12,609,590 downwards.
CTGATTGGTTGATTACTGACCTTCATTCGCCCTCGACTCCTGACCTCTGCCGTTTCCACACGTCTGATTGGCTACTGGCCATCGCTTGGCTCAGGTTGCTCACCACGTTTTCAGATGGTTGATTGGATACATACGAAAACCATTATTTCTCTTGCTGTGCCATGGGCGCCAGCTGTATATTGCTAAATGGCTACACTCAATATGATTTTAATGAATATGGTAAACAAAAAAGACAAATATCAACAAGCCCCAGTGTTCTTTCGAGGTTATTTGTGATTATAAAAGTGATCAAAAATATAGAAAATGGTTGGCTAACAAAAGCAACTGCTCAACACAAACCACAAATGTGCAAACTCAGTCACCAGCTTCTGCAGTTTCTCACATGAATCAGCCACCAGCGCTGTATCATCAGCGAATAACAACCGACTCACTTCCCAAGCTCTCCAGTTTAAATTAATGTAATTGCGCTAGCGTCCTTTGGTTATCAGTAGATTATGATACACATAATCTAATAATCTGTCTCGTTTCCCTGATTATAGAACACGAAACAATGATTGTCTGGGACTCCTTTCTATTGTAGTGTCTGCGGATGAATGATGGAGACTCGCTTCACGAACATATTCTTCTATAGTGACGGGCTGGCTTCACTGTAACCATCTGGTTCTTTCAATATTTGTTCCGAGGCACCACAACCACATCAGTGATTTTGCTTGAAGAACGACCAGCACACACCTTTGATGGTTCTTCGGCAGACGACCACCACTCTCGCACAACGGTTGCTAGGCGGACGACCACACCCCCTCCACGGTTGCTAGGTGGATGACCACACCCCCTCCACGGTTGCTAGGTGGATGACCACACCCCCTCCACGGTTGCTAGGTGGATGACCACTTCCCCTTCGATGGTTGCCAGGCGAACGACTATATAGACCCAGACAAGGATCTACTTCTCGCCTTCAGATTTTTGATGATTAGACGACCATTTCTCAGCTGCTATCTGGCGAACGACTAGAGAATTGCACGAATGACAACCAACGTACTGTTTACGCAATGGATACTTGGAGAACTACCGTCCCTGTCTTCTCTTAATACGATAATAATTACCAGAATTACTATCCATAATTACTAGACTACTGCCAGAACGACCACCTCCCACCAGAGGTCATTACAAGACGTGCGCCTTCATTCCCACTACACCGACCACTTCGATCCTAACCTCGCTGTGTCAAACAATTGATATGCGAACGACCTCATCCCTATTTTTCAAGAAGAACGAACCACTTCCTTCCTCCCTCGCTGCTACTGGACAGTTGCTGGGCGAACGACTACACGACCACACTCGACGGTTGCTAGGCAAAGGACATCAGGGCAACGGTCTATAGCTCGGGCTGGTAGGTCGATAGAATGGCGGCTTGTCTCACTGATGGTGATATATAACCTCGCGCGGCTGTCGGTTTAATTAAAGTTGTCTCGAGGGCTCGAGGTGAACTGATGATGAGTGACCTTCAGTGTACTGATGAGTGCCCTTCAGTGTAGGTTGGTGGGTGGATTTTGGAGAGAGTTACTTACCTGGTGACGGAGTTTGGTAAAGTGTGTGGAAGAAGAAAGTTAAGAGTAAATGTCAATAAGAGCAAGGTTATTAGGTACAGTAGGGTTGAGGGTCAAGTCAATTGGGAGGTGAGTTTGAATGGTGAGAGGCTGGAGGAAGTGAAGTGTTTTAGATATCTGGGAGTGGATCTGTCAGCGGATGGAACCATGGAAGCGGAAGTGGATCATAGGGTGGGGGAGGGGGCGAAAATTTTGGGAGCCTTGAAAAATGTGTGGAAGTCGAGAACATTATCCCGGAAAGCAAAAATGGGTATGTTTGAAGGAATAGTAGTTCCAACAATGTTGTATGGTTGCGAGGCGTGGGCTATGGATAGAGTTGTGCGTAGGAGGATGGATGTGCTGGAAATGAGATGTTTGAGGACAATGTGTGGTGTGAGGTGGTTTGATCGAGTAAGTAACGTAAGGGTAAGAGAGATGTGTGGAAATAAAAAGAGCGTGGTTGAGAGAGCAGAAGAGGGTGTTTTGAAATGGTTTGGGCACATGGAGAGAATGAGTGAGGAAAGATTGACCAAGAGGATATATGTGTCGGAGGTGGAGGGAACGAGGAGAAGAGGGAGACCAAATTGGAGGTGGAAAGATGGAGTGAAAAGGATTTTGTGTGATCGGGGCCTGAACATGCAGGAGGGTGAAAGGAGGGCAAGGAATAGAGTGAATTGGAGCGATGTGGTATACAGGGGTTGACGTGCTGTCAGTGGATTGAATCAAGGCATGTGAAGCGTCTGGGGTAAACCATGGAAAGCTGTGTAGGTATGTATATTTGCGTGTGTGGACGTGTGTATGTACATGTGTATGGGGGGGGTTGGGCCATTTCTTTCGTCTGTTTCCTTGCGCTACCTCGCAAACGCGGGAGACAGCGACAAAGTATAAAAAAAAAAAAAAAAAAAAAAAAAAATATATATATATATATATATATATATATATATTATACTAATCGCCATTTCCCGCATTAGCGAGGTAGCGTTAAGAACAGAGGATGAGGACTGGGCCTTTGAGGGAATATCCTCACCTGGCCCCTTTCTCTGTTTCTTGGAAAAAAAAATGAGGGGAGGATTTCCAGCCTCCCGCTCCCTTCCCTTTTAGTCGCCTCCTACGACACGCAGGGAATACGTGGGAAGTATTCTTTCTCCCCTATCCCCTATATATATATATATATATATATATATATATATATATATATATATATATATATATATATCTTAGCATACGCCAGGTACCCATTCATAGATCGGCCTCTCTAAGTGGGAGGAAGAACAGATGGCTGTCGGCCGCTTGCCTTGGCCTACGGGACTCGATCCCCGTCCCCTGAGATTGGTGGGTCGAGTCCCTAACCACCGAAGGTCATAGGTCACGCCTTCATACCCAAGGGTCTCGCCATCGTGCTCAAGGGTCGTATCATCATGTTCAGTGATCGCACCGTCGTGCTCCCGTCTCGTTCAATCATGTTCAAAAGATTAATGCGCTCGTATAACGAAACCAAAAACTTTATAAAACTCTCTACCACGGAGAAGTGATTCATCAAACCTTTTATCATGGAGTCCGTCCATGTTGACTCTAGCTGAACAAAAGGAAGTCCCGCTCACGATTTTGCCATTCATAGGATAATCAATTCAACATATTTGCAGAGAGTATTTGTGTGTTTAACTTACGCACGCGATCTAAAGTCTACGTAAGGTGGAGGATCTCTAATATGTGTACACTGTATAAACTATAAAGATGACCTTTTGAGCAGGGAATACTGTCATTGAACACGGCGTTACGATCCTTATGTATGATGGACTTTGCTTTAGGTGTGGGAAACCAGTCCACCTTGCCCAAGGGTCGTACCGTCGTGCTCAAGAGTCGTACCGTAGTGTTCAATGCTCTTCCCATCAATTGCTCATATAAAGGAATCCGGCAATATTGTTAAACCCATTAACATTGTACAAACCCAACACCATACTTCAAGCCAACAAGAATATTTTAACCCTGCAAGCATCGTGTTTAACCTAGCAAGTGTGTTTGACTCAACAATGGTGTTTTGATCGAGCACGAATGTTTTGACTTGGAGAGAATGTTTTAACCCAGCAGGTATATCTGAACCAGCAACGCAGTTCAACCCAGCAACATTGTTTTGGCCAGCAATAATAATATAACGGAAATCCATTTTCAGTCGTACATAATTCACATTTCTGTTTATTTTGTATTTGGTTGGTTGCCAACCTGAGCTGTAGGCATATTAACTACCAAGGTCAGTAAGGTCGTCAGGGTCAAGTTTTATAACCACCAACTGATAAAAAAGAAACTTGATATGATTCCAAAACCAAACACGCCAACACTGTATACTAGATTTTTCACTTTATCTTGCAACTGCTGCGAGAGTTTTATGTTAAACGAAATAGAAAGATGAGGTAGGGACTCTTTTAAGTGTGTGAGTGAGGGTGTGTGAAATTTAAGAGAATACAAGATGGGTTTCAGAGGTATATGTTAAGACTTCTGAGTACGAATATTAGTAAGCACACGTGTTAGTCTTTGTGGACGTGAGAAGATGTAAAGGTTGTGAGTATCTGGCGCAGAAAAGAGATGACATGTAAGAGCTTATGAGGATGGTGGTGTCGAAGCCTGTGGTCATTACACAGAGCATGTGACAGTCTTAGTGTGTGTGTTTGGTCGCTAACTCTGAACGTTCTGCCACAGTGGACATGAACGGCTCGGGAACATTAAAGCCTTTGAGGGTGCGTTATGGATCTGCGAGAATACGTGATCATAGTCGCGAATAATCGCGATTATAAGATGTATTGTCTGTTAGTGAGGTTGATCTCTTGGTGGTAACTCGTTACCCCAGTCCCTCCTACGGTCTAAACTGGACTGGCAGTAGACTAGTTACAGCGGAGTATCAAACGGAAAGAAGGTCTCTCGTCCTAACCTAATATCGAGCTGGGATGCGCTTGCAGGTCTTCTTCTGAGCCCAAGACATACATAGTGTTGGGTGTGAGGCGGTGAACTCCGCTGACACCGTGCTGGTTTGGCTGCCGCTGAAGCCCTTTAAAAACCCAGCTCTGTCAGCGAGGCCAGAATGTCAGATACGCACTATCAAAGGAGGAGGGGAAGGTGACTAGGGTAGACACAGAGAATATTTAGGAATTTGAGTGTAGAAAACTGATGAGCTCCCATCTCTCACTCTATATATATATATGTGTATGTTGGGAGAGAGGCTATTTCTGATTCCCCAGCTCGTTTCCTGAGGTAGATGGAACACCAAGGCAGCAGCATTTCGTATAACCGAGTTCTATGATTAATAGAAACGGAGGAAGAGGCAGACTCCCACACGCGCACCTGGAGAGACACAGATTATAGTATTACTGAAAGATATGATCAGCTTTCGTTGACGTATGTGTATATGGGTTAACGCATGTGTGTGTCCTGTGTGGTACATTCTAACTAATGACTGCCTTGTAACATAAACCGTCTATGATTATAATTCCACCACATAGTAAATATATATTGATATAAGAAAGTATATATATCTCCTTCCCTTCATTTACGTGGTGGGAGCCACCAGCAGACTTCTGGCCTCGCCTGGCTTTCATTGCGCTTCTGTCTCGTATTTTCTATCTTGGTTTTACAGAATTTCACCAAAGATATGGACTATTTCTGCTTGATAGAGCATAATCTTCAGTCATAATAGTGAATCATAATTTATCCAATTAGTCTAGTGAAGGAAAAAGATAAGAAACGTTATCAATGACTATGACGTCATTTCCACTGCCTTAAGGGTGTGCGGATGTGTTGCGTGTGAATGAGGCGTTTGAGTCGGACGTAGACGACTCTGGAGGACTTGTGAGTCACAACTTTAAGAAGCTATGGATTATGAGACGAGCAAGTCCGTTTTCTTCACTGTGAATCATGGGAACCTCACGACAATAGGATGTAATATATTGAATAAGTCATTTTTAGTCTGTAAGTTCTGTCGACATTCTTGATTAAGTACAATCAACCTTAATGAATACTCGAGTATATGTCTCTCCCAGGACATGTTTAACTGTTTATTAATACTAGTAAGTAGATGTAAAACTCCTTTTTCTAAGTCGATTTAAACACAGACCCGTCGGAGCCCGAGGATGTGACGCACTGTTATCAATATCATAAACTAGGCGGCGTGATGTGCGACCATTACGTGGGGGTCAAGGCGTCACGCAACACCACACCGTGGCTTTTCTTATCACAGGGTAAGGCAAGCCACACTACTAATAACTTACACGTGAGATAGTGAGATTGAAGAGACGCCTATGGCGGAAAGAAAAGGTTGGTATTTGGATACTAAGATCGTCTGTGACATGCTGGTCTACTGATTGAAGCGTTTGCCATGAAATTTCAAGGTTATGGATACAGTTTCTGTCCATGTCTTGCTTTGGGTAGATCGCCATCAAGTTCCCCCGGCTGGGAGAGGACGCCCGGTCAATATAGCCAAGGAATTCGGACGTATTACCAGAGTTTCTTTCTTGATTAGGAAATTAGTGGACTGAGGCTTCGGTCTATCCTCTTTTGCTACCGCCTGGTCCTTCCCTCCAGACCCTGGGAAGGACAATTGTGTCGTATTGAAGAATGAAAAAAAAAAAAACGAGTCCTAGGATGACTCATTTTGATATCATTCTCTTGCATCCGCATCTGAAAGATTTAGTATTTAAAAGTGGTATGGAAATTTGATTATTTGTTTAGTCTGCGCATGAGCAGACGTTGCGCACTTTGTGTAGCGTATGAAAATGATAATACCTTTCGCATGCAACCTACCCTGTTTTAGTTTACAGAAAACTTACTGAAGATTGCTTTAAATTCCACTGGAAACTACTGTAGCGATGTGTTTGAGTCATTTCTTATAGGTTAAAGGTAAGGTATGGGATCAGCATTTAGACAACGGGGGTTATCAAACCTCTCCATGTCCGCGGTGGACGTGTACTGGTTAAGTAATGTTAGAATTATGAGTCATGTTAACTAAATGGTTATTGTCCCGTAAAGAATGTCTCATTAAAACAATTCGTCCATTTTTACCAATAGGGTTTGCGTGAAATGTCAGAAACAATATCCACCGCCATGTTTATTTCAGGGCAGTTTTTGTTTATGATTAACTTCAGAATTTAAGAAGGATGACAGAGCAAGACAAACGAAGACAATAGCACCAAGACATCCACACCAGAAACTATGAGTGTGTGTGTGTGTGTGTGTGTGTGTGTGTGTTGGAGAGCTTGATGGAGTGAGCAGGCGTCAGATTAGGTTTTTTCAAGAGCTTATCCGGGTAAAAGATTGTCAGTGACACGGAAATGTTAGAGAGAGAGAGAGAGAGAGAGAGAGAGAGAGAGTATGTATATGCATGTTAAAAATGCTTGCTTGTCTAATATTTTCTCTCATTTCTAATCACCCAATCTTTGAACCTCTGAGGGAAAACTGTTTCTATGATTAGCTGAAAGATCTCTTCCTCGTGAAGCGTATGAAGACCTCTGTGTGATGTTAATTTTAGAACTTTTTGAAGATTATTGATCATTATTCCATTCCCGTGTATTGTCCCTTCTCACAATGTGCCGTCAACATTAACTTCCCAAAAGTGGCTGATCAAGGAGCTCCTCATACTGACCAGAATGAAGATGAACATCACCAGTTTGTGGTGGATAAACCGTCTCGTCTCCCCTGCGAAATGTATATATCTTTACAGTTTGGAAAAAGCCTGCGCCTGAGGAGTTTATGAGCTAATTTGAATATTAAACTGGCAGTAATTTGCTCTGGAATTTGATTAGTACTTTGCTATGATCTAAGAAGGTTTGATTCTATCTCTCTTTGGGATAATGGTCGTCTCTATGCAGAAAGACAATCGTATGTCACTGCATCTTCACCTGAGTCAATGTATCTATGATGTAAGAAAATTTTAAGAAGGAAGTGTGACGTAACTGCCAGTGGCGTAATAAAGAATAATCAAAAAAGGTCTTAATCAGTTGTTTATAACTGAAAAGAAGCTGTCAAAGGCGATATACCATATTAAGGTTTCGAGGGATGGTATCTGTTTTTGTAGGGGTCTGTATGAGGTTATATGTGCTCGTTGCATCAGAAATGCAGCTTGGGGACGAGGGATCTTTGGTGTCAGGAAGTGACGTCAAGGAGGACGGATGACTTAAACCCCCACCTGTGTTGCAAGATGTACTTTATTAACACCGGAGAATGACTGTGAACCATTCTGTTCCTTGCCAAGAAGGGCGATAGGTTTTGCGACACTTGTTCTATTATCTTGACGGTTTCCGGATGTGAAATCCACATGCAGTTTTATCTTAACCCAGTGAATACGACCATACGACCACTGAATACGACAGTACGACCCTTGATCTTAAGGATACAACCACTGAGGTCATCAGTAGGCAACTTAGACATAATGACCTTTGACCTGACTCCCTAAGAGTTAGGTTAGAGACCTGGCCATCATGACCACGAGTCTTACGGTCGTGCTCAAGGGTCGTACTTCGTGCTCAAGTGGCGTAACGTCGTGCTCAGGGTTGCAAAGTCGTGTTCAGTAGGTCAGTGTCCTTCAGCCCATTTGTGAACCAACGCTTTTCATCGTATCTGTTTATTATCAAGACGATGTCAAGTGGCTTTTGAACCCTCCCCGCTAGACACTCGTCAGTGTTCATAATTAATCAATGGTGTTTGTCAAAGACGAAAGACATAACATAATCCTGTGGCACTTAAATCTTTCGATGCTGGCGTGTACCAGGTGGGTATAACCGTGTGGAGTAATGATACTGATGACAGTGAATGGTTTATTGAATGCATGGAGCCACTCGGCTGAAAATACACAGCTGAGATATTACGGAACTGGAAGGTCATGATAGTAACTAGTTAACTAAACATAAGAGAGCTTAAGATCAAGTGTGTGTGTGTGTGTGTGTGTGTGTGTGTGACTTAAACATGCTGTAAGAAGGTACTGCCTCGAGTCAGGCTATATATATCCCTCTTTGCCCCAAGTGTTCTTGTCCCTCTCTGGCTGTCATAAACAAGATTCTCCTTCATGAAGGTACCTCTCTCTCTCTCTCTCTCTCTCTCTCTCTCCCTTTTATTTTTTTTTCTAGGAATAAGCAAGGTTATTCCTTAAGAGTATGTAAGTAATATTTAGGAAGAATCTGAGTAACAATATATATATATATATATATATATATATATATATATATATATATTCAGCTTTTGAATTAACTCATTAGATTGCAAACACACTTGACACAACCAGTAAGCAGACCTGAAGATCTATCGTCTGTCATGTCACTGTGTTGTGTTCAGTATCGACTGAGAATGTGGCACTGAATGCTGGGGAAAAATGCTGACTCGAACCGTTTGAGAAGATGCGTATATGAGATGATTGTGGGTGAACCCAGAGTGTTGCTCAAGGCTGGATGCTGGGGCCACGTGTGTAACTCACTCACCTTGGAGTATCGTAGTCTTGTCCATCGTAAGTAATTCCCCCGCCAAGTGAATCGTATTATCCGATCATGGAAGACCAGTTCCTGGCCACTTTTATGCTCTCTCTCTCTATCCTATTTTGCACCACCGCCCCTGGTCGTAACGTCGTGGTCAAGGGTCGTAACGTCGTGGTCAAGGGTCGTAACGTCGTGGTCAAGGATCGTAACGTCGTGGTCAAGGGTCGTAACGTCGTGGTCAAGGGTCGTAACGTCGTGGTCAAGGGTCGTAACGTCGTGGTCAAGGGTCGTAACGTCGTGGTCAAGGGTCGTAACGTCGTGGTCAAGGAGCTAAGTAGTCTTTCGTCAATGTTTTCAGGGATGATTGTCAAAACATTTAACCTGTTGAATCCTTCAGGTAGTTTTCGGTTAACTAGGTGAAGAACACAGTGTTCGTGCTGTGAGTAATCGCCTCATCTCGTATGGCTTGAGTGTTGAGACACTGATGTTATATTGTCTCCAGAACTCTGTAAGTCAGGCAGCCTTGTGTTGTAGGGGAGAAGCATTACTCCACACTCTATGTATACAATGGAAATAAATCCACACTCGGAAACAATTTCATTTGATTTCGGTTGACAATTTGGGTTAAAAAAAAAACTAACACTGTTCTCCAATTTACAAAACAGAATTTAACAGAATAAGTCGTTGAGAATATTACTGATGATGCTTAACAGAATGTTTGTCTTTCATTCCTTTTTACGAGACAAATTTTTTCATAGTATACAGTATAGTTTTGTACGTTCCCATCACTGATGTGCAACGACAGTTTATCTTTATTTGGGAAGTTCTTGGATGGGAAAGATAACAGGAGACCTGATGGTCCATGACGAGGTTATCAGCGCTCATTGTCTGTGGAAACAACATGGTAGTAAAGGTTGCATGTTTATAGTTACGTACAATGGCTTGTGTCTCCATTCGGGAACCCCTGTTACTTGGTGACATTTTAACACCATCCCAGAGGAGGCGCCTGCGCTCAACGGAGCCACCTACGCTCACAGGTTGTATCAGGAGTTCTGTGACTCAACTTTTTTCCCATCTACGCTGCTCACGAGATGAATCATATATTGAGAGGTTCGCATGGTGTGTGTGTGTGTGTCTGTGTGTGTGTGTGGTTGGGTGGGTGGGTGTATCTATTTATAATGTATGTGCAAAAGGTCGTGCACTCGTGACGCCCCATCTCTATATAGACAGCTTAACCCCCTAATCAGAATTACCTTAATTGTATTCATTTATTGAATTCTCTTAAGTAGGGTTTTGACATTGGTTTTAAACTTGTAGGTGCGTCCATGTAGAGACGTACAGCTATGTACATCGCTGTTCAGCTGGACTAACACCCTGCTCCTTCTTTTTTTCCCTCCACAGGCGACAAGATGTCTCCGGTTCGTGTCACAGACATGCGCTGGGGTTGGGTCAGGAAGAACCTACTCCTTATCATCACCTTCTCTGGTGTCCTCTTTGGCGTTGCCCTCGGTGAGTAGCTGGCCTGTGGGGTGGGATGGGTGGGGGACTTTAGGTGTGGAGGGTGACCTGGGATGTGGAGGATGACCTGAGGTATGGAGGATGACCTGGGATGTGGAGGATGACCTGAGGTATGGAGGATGACCTGGGATGTGGAGGATGACCTGAGATAGGGAAGGTGGCCTGGGGTGTAGATGATGACCTGAGGTGTGAAGGGTGACCTGGGCTGTGGAGTGTGACTTTATGGGATGTAGAGGATGACTTAGGGTGTAAAGAATGAGCTAGGGTGTGGGAGATGACCTGGGGTACAGAGGGTGGCCAGGGACATGTTGGATCACATATGGCTTGCAGGATGACCTGTACAGTAATGACTGGGAATTCGAGGGTGTTTTGGAGGGCACACAAAGCTTCGAGGGTGACCTAGGACCTGCAAAATGAACAAGGAAATTGAACAAACTCTCTGAGATTGACCTACGAGTTGGACGATGACCCTCTTAACTCTGAGAGCCACTTTGAGGGTTTCTTAGTGCTTACAGAGTCACCCTGTTCTTTAGGCTGACCTCTGACCTTGAGTGTAGCTGAGAGCTTCAGGATACGTTGACACTAAGCATATGGACAAAGTAAGTATAAATACATCCTATTTTCATTAAGATAGCCTTTTGATTTTGGTTTTAAATGTTTATCCTAAAGTGTGAAGATTTCATGTAGAAAATTAATGTGATGTCCTGTAAGTCTTGAGATATTAAAACAGTGAAACATAGATGTTATTTTGATCAAAGATTTTTCAGACTGAGGAACAGGTCACACAGTAGTGACCAAAATTCTCCATCAGGATAGCTGAAGGAGCTACCTTCCCGCACGTCACTGTAGTGAGGGAAATCCCTCTCCGTCTACATGATGACATATACTCGCCTCTCCATCGCATACTGAAGTACTGACCTCGTTAGTCCCTTTCTTCCGACAGGCCTTGCCCTACGTGTTGCGGGACCTGACTCCACCACCATACTCCTCATCTCCTACCCTGGGGAACTCTTCATTAGGATGCTCAAACTCATGATCCTTCCACTTATCATCGCCTCCCTTATATCAGGTAAGACATGACCCCTGATATGTGTACTGCTTCTTAAAATGCCACATGTAAAACTCTGTATGCATCTCTTCAACTCTCCTCCATCTTCGTATTTCTCCAGCTTTACTCCTCTTGGTCTCCTTTATCCTCCTCCTTCGCCAGTTCCACTTTCCCATCAATCCTCTTTTATTTTCTCATAATTATCACCATCATCTTGTTCTTCTTGTCTCTGCGCCAGACCGGTATCCTCGCCTGCCTTATCTACTCTGTTACTCCTTTTTAACTGTCATTCATTTGTTCCTTTTCATCAAGACATGCGAGCATCACCTATTCATTTACTCCTCCATATAAAAACTACCTCTGCATAAGATGAACCTCCCAACCGCTTGTTTTCCCTCCCATCTCAATCACGTCCTTCACAACGTCCATTCAGTACCTCTGTTAACCTTCTTTGTTCCTCTCTGTAATCCTTTGACTTTGTATATCTATCTCTGTCTCTATCTCATTTCCGTCCTTCGGCTCCCCTGAGTGAGTGTTCTTGGCCCCCAGGTTCTGCCAGCCTGAACGCCAAGATGAACGGACGCATCGTGGTGCGGACCATCCTCTACTTCATGGCCACGTCTCTGCTGAACGCCCTGCTGGGAGTCCTCCTCACCATCGCCATTCACCCGGGCTCTCCGATAGCCAAACAGGTCAGGGGGCAGGGCAGGTGCTTGCCGAACAGGTCAGGGGGCAGGTCAAATGCTTGCCAGGCTGCTCAGGTACTGATCTAATCATCAGTTTTTGGCCAGGAGTGTCAGATGCTGGCCAAGCAGGTCCGATGCTGGCCAGTGAGGTCAGATTATACTGGCCAGGCTTGATAGTTTCTGGCCAGGCAGGACAGATGCTGACCAAGCAGGCTAAGCGCTGACCAGGCTTGATAGGTTCTGGCCTTGTGGGACAAATATTGGCCAGACATGCCAAGTGATGGCCAGAAAGAACAGGTACTGGCCAGGGAGTCCAGGTGATGGCCAGGGAGGTCAGATGCTGGCCAAACAGGAGAGGTGCTGACCAGGCAGGATAGGTTCTGGCCAAGAAGGACAAATGTTGGCCAGGCATATCAGATGCTAGCCAGGCAGGCCAAGTAGTGGCCAGGGAAACCAAAATATAGTCAGGAGGGCCATATGATGGCTGAGAAGGACTAAATTATGTCCAGGAAGGCCAGATGATCAAGGAGGCCAGATAATGGCCAGGTCCTGGCCATGTGTTGGTCAGACAAACCTATTGATGGCTAAGCAGGAGAGATGCTGATCAGGGAGGTCATAGGATGGCCATGGAGGACATTGGACGGCCAGAAAGGACTTGGGATGGCCAGGGAAGACGTGGGATGGCCAGGGAGGACATGGAATGGCCGGAAAGGACAGGGGATAGCCAGAGAAAGGCCAGGCACTGACTAGGTGCTGGCAAGGGGAAGGCCAGATGCTGGCTAGGGGAAACCCAGGTGCTATCCAGGGGAAACCCAGGTGCTGTCCAGGGGAAACCCAAATGCTAGCCAAGGAAAACCCAGTTGCTAGCTAGGGTTAATTTAGAAACTGTTCAGGGGAAGGCCAAATTCTGGCCAGGGGGAGGCTTGATGCTGAACAAGGGAAGGCCAGATATTAAGGGAAAGTCTATATGCTGGCCAGGGAAAGGCCACATGCTGGCTGTAGGAAGGGCAGGCGCTGGTCAAATGTTAATCAAGGAAAGGCCAGACGCTGGCCAGAGGAAGGCCAGATGCTACCCAGGGGAGGCCAAATGTTGGCCAGGGGAAGGCCGGAGGCTGACCAGGGAATACCAGATGTTGGCCCAGGGGAAGGTCAGATGCTGGCCTAGGGAAGGTAAGGGGAAAGCTAGATGCTAGCTATGAGAAGGTCAAACCCTGGCCAGGGCAAAGCCGGATGCTGGCCAGGGGAAGGCAAGATGCTTGCCAAGGGAAAACCTAATCCTGGCCAGGGGAAGGCCAGATATTGGCTAGGGAGGCCATGGAATGATCAAGGGAAGGCCAGGTGCTGGTTATGCAGGCCTGTGAGGCCAGTTGTTGGCCAGACCGGCCAGGGAAGCACCTCAAACTGATTGTTAATGACTAGCTGAGGTTATATGATGGCCACTCTACGATAGTCTTAGACCACTTAACATAATTTCATCTGACTGCAGCACAGCAGTTTAGGTTGTAGCACCAAATTGTTAGACACTAAACATGGTTAAACATTCGTCACTCAGGTCAACCACCAAACAAGGTCAGAGAGGATTAACTGGTCCTGGGGCTTGGGCGGTCCGTCGCTTGCCAAGTATTGATTTATGGATGTGTTTGGTGGGGGTTGGGGGCCGGATCGGAACCTGTGTGCCCGGGGCTTAACCCTCCAGCACTGAACTTGCTGTCGTCTCTTTCACCCCTTTCGTACGCGGTATGACCATTGAGTACGACGGTACAACCTTTGAGCATAACTGTACGATCCTTGAGCATAACTGCATAACCTTTTACGTTCAGGTCAAAGGCCAAGCCCTAATACTCAAGGATCGAACCGCCTTGGTCAAGGGCTATGTCTATGCTTAAGGGCTGTACAATGCTATAAGTTTTATGGGGTATGTATGCTTGTATAAGAACATGCAAATCACTTCTAGCAATAGCTCAACCCCCTAATACCTCTTCGATGACCTTGGAATTCGCATATACACACACACACACACACACACACACACACACACACACACACACACATATATATATATATATATATATATATATATATATATGTGGATCTTGAAAAAAATGTCTTTGTAGCACAGACTGATAATGTCTTGCTACTAGTTTGTATGATATTCAGGACTGCAGTTAACCAAGACTATTAGATCTTCCCTCAAGGGGCGAGTTAGGGTGACAGTCCAGTACAGTACCAACAAGTCTGGAGTCGTCTATGGTAGTGCCTGTTTTTCATGCTGAGATTTAGAGCAAACATTGGTCAACTATTAAAGGTTTACATGGTCTGTGTGTAAATGTGTTTCCAGTATATTTGCAGAATTAACAGGGATAGTTGACGCTATTTTCTGTGTTAGAACAGTAGGATGTATGAAGTAGATAGTTAAGAAGAAATATTTAGAATGGTGTGTAATAACCTGTTTGTAATTACCGTACCTGTTTGTACGGCACAAGGAAGGAGTTCTTCACTTGTGGAGCTCCATCTCTTGCGTGTGTTTCTGTGTGCACCACATCTGTCATCTCCCCTGCTCCTGCTAAGACCAGGATCAAGCAGAGGGTACAGGTAGAAGTGGATGTTCCTGTGAGTATTTTCTGTATGCGTTTATTATTGTGTTAGTGTTGATGCGTTCTCCTTCCCTCCTCCCGCAGGCCCTGACGCAGGGGATGAACTCCTCCGTCAGCAGCAACACCAATGTCAACATCCTCGACGGATTCCTTGACTTGGGCCGCAACATCTTTCCTGAGAACATATTCCAGGCCTCTTTCCAGCAGGCAGGTGGCAGTTTGTTCTTGTGAAAGGTTGAATGAATGAATGAAGAATGTGTGTGTGTGTGTGTGTGTGTGTGTGTGTGTGTGTTTTGTCTCCTTTACCACCCATTTTGTAGAAGGGGAGTTTTAAATGTCTTCAACTATTGACTTTGCCATAGGCACACTAATTTTCCAATGCTACTTGTCTTTACCTCACCTTAGATGAGATTCCTCCTTGAGTCCAGAGCTCTGTTGCCAAAGAACTACCTTCTTTAATCTTTTAGTATATTTTTCTTGCTGACTTCTTGTAATGGTCTGTTGTACTGGACTTTCTCTTAATCAAGACCTATTCTGTTTTAAGATTGTCTTGACCTTTTGGGAATTTGTCATTATAATGTCTTGCCCTTATTCTAAAGTTGCCAAATGGAGGGTGTCCTTCCTCTCCTTGTCACCATTTTTGTTGTATTCCATTAAGAACTCTTTCCAATAGTTCTGTGTAGCTCCTCAAGAGAGGATGCTAGACTGTTGTGGGATATTTCAGCTTAGGGCAAATGCATGTCATGTATATTTCCCTGCACCCATCCTTGAACCCAGTTTGGTGAAGATAAAGGAATTGTGATTAGACATAGTGAAGATAAGATTGTAGTGAAGATGGAGGTGTAATGAAGATGGTGTTGTGAGTATAAGAATAAGGAAAATGTTTGTAGTGAACTCAGTGGTGTAGTGATGATAAGGGTGTAATGAAGGTGAGGATTAGGTGAAGATAACAGTGTAGGTAAGATGTAAGTTAGTGAAGATGAAGGTGTAATGAAAATATAGTGAACATGAGGGTTTAGTGAAGCTGGCCCCCTTGATCTGATCCCCAGGATCCCAGAATGAATATAACTTAGTGAAAAGAATGGTATTGTGAAAATGAGGGTGTAATGAAGAAGAGCATAGAGAACCCAGAATGATCCAAGCAAGGTTCAAGGATGGCCACAGGTCGACCAAAGAATCTAGTAATAATGATAATAATGATAATAATCATAATAATAATGATGATAATATTAGTAATAGCAATAATGATAATAATAATGATAGTAAAGATGTTAATAGTAATGATGATAATGATAATAAAAAGGATAATCATAATGATAAAAGTAACAAGTTTGCATCTTCATTAATGGAGCAAAAAGAGTGCTGTTTCATTAAGGAACTTACCACTCTAAAGGAATCCATCATTTTTTGCTACTGATTGTAATACAGCCTTGAAGCTGCAGGATCCAAGGCAGGATCCTCATAATAGGGTTGCTGGGGGTGTACAATTGGTTAATTAGAAATATGTTTATATTGTTATGTATGTATGTATGTATGTATGTATACATAAGCACAGTAAGTGAGATTCTTTTATTCTCGGCAGGTACATACAGTATATGAAGAACAGACGGTCATCCAGAGGAGCAACCAGACAGGTGGCCTCGACACACATATCACAGAGCTTGTGCGATCGGTTAGTGATACCTTACCTGCCTACATTTGCCCACACCCACCCACACTTCTACACCCATCCATATGCTTGCATTCACCCAGATGCCCATATGCTTGTTTTTCATTCATCATTCATGGTTTACTTTCCACACATCATGCAACATGAGTGTACCTTTTACACTTTTCATACCTTGACTTCAGGTTTATCTCTCACACACTAATGTTGGTGTATCTCAGGCCTCTTTCATTTCTCAAGGTTTACCCAATGATATTCATACACCAAATTTACTTCTTAAATGTCTGGTTTACTTCTCGCATTACTTTTGTTTTTGATTAACTCCTATTACTTCTTAAGTTGCGTTGTACCTCCTAAATTACGTTGTCCCTCCCAAATTGTGGTGCATCTCCTAAGGTGTGCTGTACCTTCCATATAGTGGTGTACTTCGCAAACTGTGGTGTACCTACCAAGTTATGTTACATCTCCCAAGTTGTGGTGTACCTCTCTTGTTGGTTTCATATTTCACAGAACTTACTTGCCACTTTTCATGGTTTACTTCCAGGTCACAACAACTGTGCCTGCTTATACTCTTCACATGGTTTGAGATTTAATGAAAATTGAAATACTTTGTTCTTGCCAAAATATTTAGAAAAGAATCCCAGGGATTCAGAGACAGTAGACCCTCATCTAGGAGTTTTCACCCTAATACTGATAAGGAAATTTAAATACTTAGACTGAATATTAGGAAAGTGAAATGAAAGCTGTAAGGAGTCCCGTCTGCTGAATTCAAATCAAAGTCTAATATGTAACTCTTGATAACTTGTCCAAGTTATGTGTAAATTAACTTCTGAGCCCTTCTAATAATTCTTGCTTTCTCACCCTCCAAACTCGGAAATGATCCGACTCCCCTTTGTCCTCTCCCTAACCTGACTCACAGTCTTGATACTACCAGTACTTCTCGACCTGAATTCCCTTCAGGCCTTATACCCACCACTCCCTAGCCTGATATGAGCTGACTTCCTACAGGTAAAGTACCGTGCAGGTACCAACACACTGGGCATTATCGTGTTCTGCCTAGTATTCGGGACACTGCTGGGATCACTAGGGCAAGAAAGGTGCTGTGGTAGTCGACTTCTTTGCTGTGATTGACACTGTGATCCTCAAGATTGTTACAGGCGTCATGTGGTGAGTGCTGAGGGGCATTTGCTGTTCCTGACATTTCAGAGGAAAGATATGGAGGTAAACTAAGAGGAAGGCTAAGAGAAATGAAATAAAGGTATTAGAGGAAACATTGGGAGATGAAAATGAATAAGGCATCAGAGGGAGGAAGAAGGGGGTGAAAGATGATGAAGGAAGTAAGAAGAGGAGTAAGGAGAAAAGAAGACAAAACTTAAGAACAGAGAGAATATGGAAAAACAGAAGGGAAATAGGAGACAAGAAGAGAAGTGTGGGACAAGGGATGGAAGTAAACAACAACAGGGAAAGGGTCAGAAAGAGTAATCATTTTTAAGACAGGGAAACATGGGAAGAAATACAGAAAAAATGAACAAGGAAAAAGATAAAAAAGGAACACAAGGGAAAGAAGAGAACCTGATTATTACATGATTGCTTTATCTATTAGGCCTGAGTCAAAATTATTCATATGAATTATGACAATATGGTCCTTAATAATTAATTGCATTCCTTGAAACCTTTTATAATGTAAGCTTAGTACAGCATGTAATGATCAATATAATTTGGTTGGTTATAGACATTTACTATTACATTTTTTCCTTTAAACAAAGCTTCACTTCCAGGCAGATGAATAACGGAACCTTACGTTACACTTTTATCAATATAGTTTTGTGATACATTAATCTGTCATGATTTCAGAATATTATTTTGTTTCTGTTCAAAACTCCTTATTCTTATGCTCAATTTTTCACACAATAAGTTGAACCATTTCATTACCAACAGGCTGTCCCCCATTGGAGTTGCGAGTGTGATCATGAGCAAAATCTTGAGTGTAGAAAGTCTGGGCACAGTCATGAGCAGCCTGGGCCTTTTCATCGTGACAGTGGTGGTGGGCGTTTTCATCTACCAGTGGTTCTTCCAAAATCTCTTCTACTTCCTCTTCACCCGCCGGAATCCCTTAACTTTCTACTTCCACCTACTGGAGCCTTGGGTGACTTCCTTCGCCACGGCTTCCACGTGAGTTATGTGTGAGAGCACCGTATGCCACATGACTTCTCGACAGCAAGACGTGCCACTCACAACACCAGTCTCTGCATGTCATTTCAACCAATTGTTATAGTACCAGAAGAGTTCCATCATAAAGATGGGACTGCTTTCATAGATTGAGTTGTTGTTGATAACTCTTCATTGGCCAGTTAGTCTGTAATAATGGCCACTGCTAAAAAGACTTGATTTGAAGTATTAGCCATGAATTTTAAGATGTTAAATATCAAAAATCAGTGTCAGCTGCTACTACATTTTTTATACTCTCCTGTGCTTGTCTGTTGAAGAAAATCTCTGAACTTCGGAAGCAAGGCTAAGATGCCAAATCAAGAGACTGGTTTGTGAGGCTGGCACAAAGATACGTCGCTCCTGGTGCGAGTTCTGACTTGACCTCATGCATTTGACTTGACCTCTGACAACCCTACCTTTTCTTACATTTCTGATTCTACATACCTAACTTAATCTTGTTCACCCTGGCTTCATATACCCTACCTTTAGCCTAATTCATTTGATGTGGCATCCTTTACTTTTAACATAATGTATCTTGTATGAATTTCCTAACTTTTGACCACATACACCTACCACTAATGTGACATACTTAACCTTTGCTTACACATTCATGACCTGAACTCCCTTGCCTTAAACAATGCACACCTAAGACTACCTCCCTCAGTCTTTGACCTTTGAATGGCCTGCTTCATCTCTTACCCATGATTACAGACATGACCTCCTCACATATGACACAATACCTCTGACTACTTCTCTCAAACCCTCCACAGCAGATCTGACCTAAACCATTTCATTACTTTATCTCCCTCAACTGTATAATGCATACCTAATATGAATTTCCTTACCTCTAACCTTATTTGTTGACCTGACCATCATATCCCCACCCTTGACTTAACTTTCTGCACTTCTTATCTATCACAGTGGCCTAATCTCTGATGCCTCTTTTCTTTCACATATGACAATGGCTTTACCATTCACCTCAGCTTCACATTTCAAGGACCATCTAGAAATGCCTTAGTATTTGGCTTTAAAACATTTGGATTATTAGATGAAGTGGCAGAGCGTCATTGGTCTTTTCTGAATCATTGATATGACAAGTCCCCACCATATGGTCTTTATACAGTAAAGTTTTTTATGAAGAGTTTGTCAAAAGTCATCCTGTCACAGTTAAAGAATCACAACATTCACCACAGTTTATAAGATGACCTCGTGAATGTAATTAGATATTTTTACGTAGCTTGAAACTTTTTTGAGTATAGTATCAAAAGTATGACCAATAATTGAAATTTTCCCACCAGAATGAACAATTTCATATGTCTCTGAAGACTTTTAACTTGACTAACCCTTGATAGAACCACACAAAATGCATCTCACCTACAGTGTCACTAGATATTGAGGAATGAGTCATAATGTTTGGTATTCCTCAAAAGCAAGTTCCTTCTCTGTTGTCTCAAAAAGTTCAGGATACTCTGTTGCTTCTGTATGGGGATGCCACACATAATTAGGCCGTGCTGAGAGAGAACAAATGTCTTCATAGAGTGTTTGATAAACAACAAACCATTGTGGACTATCTGACCCACATTCTTACCTTAAACATTCACTTATGTGTTCCTGATGATGTCTGGACTCGCACAGGAGGCACTGGCACCAGTGTCTTAATGACAGTGCCGGTGGTAGTCTGTGGCTGGTAGATTTGCATGTCCAGTCAGCTCCACCTAGGTCTTTGTCCAGCTGCATGGCTCCTGGTGGCAACTGTGTGCCCCCCTCTGCCCTTTTCCTGTGAAGTCCATCTTTTTCTTTCCATATCTCAAGCATCGGTGACACGATAAGATGCCCCATCCTTACTTTCCATTTCTCTCATGCTGTTCTTATCTTTTTCCTTTAACCTTCTGAGTAATCTTTTTTTCCTTTACACTCCTCCTAATTCCCTCCTTCCTTGCAATTTTTTTTTCTGTATGACTGTGTTCTATTTTTAGCTGGCATTTTGAGTACCACTTGTTATATATGAATGATCACAACCAGGCTGCAGGCAGATGGAGGGGATCCTTCATATCTGACATTCTTGGGCATGTTGTGAGGTTGGGACCTGATTACCAAACCCTTGTATTTTCCATGCAACTTGTCCTTTGACAATGCTTAACCACATATGACCCAGGATGAGAGGCTGTTTTTCAAGTGTGAACACTGGCCAACATTTTCTAAAAGTTCACACATATAGGATTTTCCAATTAACATTGAAAGTATATGTCCAGCTAAGTAAATAAATGTTTTTTATGACCAAGTTCATCAGATTTTCAAAAAGAAATGTTGGCGAATGTATCTGTAGCTTGCTCTGGTGTCATGGCCAAAGCTGCTAGTAGAACTTGCTGCATATTCATATTAAAGCTTTGTAGGCATATTTATGAAAGAAAAAAGAAAATTGATGATTCAAAGTTATCTTTACACAAATGCCAAGTTGCCCATGATGTAATCCATTATTCATGAGAATTGAAATATCATTGTGTGCCAAAACTGTGCAACAGCACAGAAAACCTACCTTAATTTTTTCAAAGAAGTCACAATATGTTGTAAATGATCCTGATACAAAAATCACATAATTTCATCACAGATGCAATAGTTATCATTAATAAGATGATACAGCAATATAGCGTAAGCAATATAGCCTATAATTAAAGGGCAGCCCTATGCCATGAAGGAATTTGAGTAAAAAATTACATTGCATCATATTTTCATATTACAATGCATTATATCATAAAGTAAATCTACACTCAGTCCAAAAGCCATCAGAGCAAACTCTTCAACAGCCATTCTAAAATGAACCTCCCTGTAGAAACTCCAAAGTAAATCGCCTTAAAGTGTTCCACAGCCCAGCCATCACTGAGTGGTATGTAGATAGTTGCACCTGCGCTGTTTTCTCATGTGGTTATTATACTCATCTGTGGCACACACATGCACACACACTTTCATGGTTTTATCTTTACAGTTTTGTAATTTTAGATGCTTACAGACAAATAAATTCTGTAATACATATTTCATGGACCTTGATACACATCCATTATTACCTCTTGATATCTGCACATATGTAAAATTTCACACATCTAGCATATGATTATATGTAACATAACTTTTTGTGTTCTCATTCATAAAGAAATGTGATATCTGAATTAACATCACTAGTCTTGAATCTATTATTGTGCCATTTGTTGTGTGATATAATAGGTTTATCTGCCACATGTTTGTTCTTTCATGTTTAGGTAAAATTACTGGATATGTTAAGTATGTTAATTTGTATTTAATGTACTAAAACCAAGTATGGTGGTGATGATGGTCATTATGGGGAGGTTTTAGGAGATTGGTTTACTTATTTTTTGCCAAGGTCCCAGTTGTTGTAGTGAAGTACAAGTTCTCTATCTCTGTGAGATAAATTTTCTTTTTCTCAAGTTCTGGTCGTCTCTTAATGAAGTATTCATTTGTATCAAGGGTTCTGTTCATCTCTATGTGAGGGCATGGTCATCTGTCATCTATATGTCTTTATGAGGAGCTGGTGGTCTCCATGCAGTATCATGGCTTTTCATAAAGTCTTCATTTCCATGCTGCTAGGTTCTGATTGTCTATATGTAAGGTCCTGATCATCTCTGTGGTGTCTGTCTTATTTGTATGTGAAATCCTGATTGTTTTCACACAAGGACTCAGCCATATCTTTGAGATTGTGATCATCTCTACAAAGGTCATGATGGTTTCCATGTGAGATCCTGGTAATTCTTATATATGTGTTCCTTTTCATTTCTATGGGAAGACTTTGTCTGCACTCAGCAAGGTCCAAGTGAGGTCTTTAGTTGTCTTGGGACAACATTCTAGATATGTCTCTAAGCTCAAGTTTTGAATATCACGTAGTAAGATCTCGTCTGCTAATGAGATCTTGAGTATTACATAGTAACAATCTACTTATCTCATGGCAAGAAACTTGTGTTTGGCAAGGAACTGAGATAAGTTAGTGGTCATAACTCAGTAAGGTTAGGTAGTTAGGAGTCTCCATGTGAAATATTGAAATATTCTAGTCGCCTTCTACAACACGAAGGGAATACATGGGAAGTAAATAAGAGCAGGTTAAAGGTTTACTAGGTTGAGGGACAAGTGAATTGGGATGTTAGTTTGAACGAAGAAAAATTGGAGTAAGTGAAATATTTTAGATATCTGGGAGTGGACTTAGCAGCAAATGGAACCATGGAAGTGGATGCGAGTCAGAGGGTGGGAGAGGGGGTGAAGGTTCTGGGAACGATGAAGAACTTGTGGAAGGAGAGAACGTTATCTTGGAGAGCAAAAATGGGTATGTTGAAAGGAATAGTAGTTCCAACAATATTATATGGTTGTGAGGCATGGGCTATAGATAGGGTTTTATGGAGAAGGATGGATGTGTTGGAAATGAAATGTTTGAGGATAATATGTGGATCTGGGATCAATGAAGAATTTGTGAAAGGAGAGAACATTATCTTGGAGAGCAAAAATGGGTATGTTGGAAGGAATAGTAGTTCCAACAATATTATATGGTTGATAGGCATGGGCTATAGATAGGATTGTATGGAAAGGATGGATGTGTTGGAAATGAAATGTTTGAGGACAATACGTGGTGTGAGGTGGTTTGATCAAGTGAGTAATGAAAGGGTAAGATAGATGTGTGGTAATAAAAAGAGTATGGTTGATAGAGCAGAAGAGGGTCTGTTGAAATGATTTGAACATATGGAGAGAATGAGTGAGGAAAGATTGACAAAAAGGATATATGTGTCAGAGGTGGACAGAACTTTTTGTTTTATACTTTTAAACTTTAAGTTCTTCAGACATGTTGGTTAGTTTTCATACTAAAATGAGACTCTCAGTAAATACTCTTTGATGGATGCTTGTCCATGTAGGTAAGAGAATAAAGGATACTTGTGAAGATAGGAATGTGAAGATGTAAGATTTTATGGATTCTGACAATTCAGTAAGATCGATGTAGTCTCTAGACACTCCTAATGCATTTTTGTTTGTTGCAAATGTGTCATTTTTTAAAGATTTGTTTAAGTCATATGGAATGGCTGTAAATTTTATGGGCTCATAAGTAAGTTTTTTTGTACTGCAGAAAATGAAATATTAAGGGCACTTGTTCACTTTGCCCTATCTTGGTAACCAGTACTGAGAAGTGGAATGGATGTATAGGAATTTACCTAGCAAACATACATTTTGCTTGTATAACTACTTATAATGTTTATTTTCTTTATTTTTTCATGGATTGGAATTTTCTCTATTGTGTTGGTGATTCTGTTTTCATCCCTGACTCAGAGAGGTACATAGACAAAAAGTTGATGTAACCCCAACCAATAAGTGGTCTTTGATGGAATAACAATGAGTTATAAGGGAATGTTCTTAAATTCCTCTGTCAGTTATATCTTAATGCATCATTAGAAATATGGTAGACCATTATAAATGGTACAGGGAAAGTATACTAGACTTATAAACAGCATAGTAATTGATTCAGAGAATAAGCCTATTTTTACCATTACAGTATGGGCATTACACTGTTAAAGTAGCTCCTTGTTTTGTAAGAGTTTCTTAATAGTTTTTCAGCACCTCTTCCCAAAAGAGGTGATATCTTACCTGCTGATGTTCAATCTAGATGCCGAAGAAGGTGGAAATTTATCCCCTGGAACCCCCATACAATACAAATAGGTAATTACATTGGTGTCTTAAACTTCCTTGGAAAGGGATATTTGCATGGACGTCATTTGAGAGAAGGGGACACATTGATATTGATAAAGTCTTTCAATTTTGCTTTACAAGGTGACTTCTATGTATTATGCGCACTTTGGTGCAATGAGTAGCTTTTTTTCATATTTTCTCCTAGCTTGGAATCTTCTCACAACTGTGATCATGAATTAGGTAATATTGCAGACAGATGTCACCAGAACTTCACTAGAACTGTGTGAAAAGATACTTCTTAATGTTTAGTTGTATGAATATTTATGAATAATTATTACTCCTAATGCAAATTACCTTCAAGTATCTACATATATGTCCTTTCCTACTAGACTTGCATGCTATTTACTTCTTAGAGAAGGGAAATACTGTCAGAAGTAGGTCATGATTTCATCAGCAAGATAAGAGGTAAGATCTGATACAAGAGTTACTAAGTTTGATGTTTCCATTGTTTACATGGTTTTTAACATTTATTTTGGACATAGTCTTGATGTACTAGCTGTTAAGTTTTCATTTTATTACTGTTGATGAGGTCTTAATCCTCTAATTACAGAGTAAGTGTTGATGCATTAGTTGTTGATTAGGTTTTATATTACAGGTAAAAGATCTTGAGTCTGAATTCCTTGGAACAAAGCAGTGTTTGGATTATGGATTTTTTGGACATAGATATCAATCTTTCCCAATAGGTTTTCCAGTTTTGAAATGTTATATGTACGAAATGTTTGTAAATGCATACTAAGGTGTCCATTTACTGTATTTATTTGCCTAGATTTTATCTTTTGCCCCGTTTCTAACAAGTGTAGTGTTGAATAAGGACAATTTGGGAGTTGCACAAAATACAGACTAAGTGCTGTGAGCCGTAATCTTGCTGGATATCATTATAAGGTAAATTAAAGAACCCGAGAAATAACAGAAATGCTGAGTTGGAAGTCTGCCACCTCAAATTAAGACTTCAGAAAACACAGGTGCTTCTTTGGCAGGAATCTTGAATGTGCAGACATTCAGATTTTAGATGTTTTTGGACAGTGAATATTCGGACTGGAGATCTATCTATATTAACAGTCCACAAGGTTTTGTTTTAAATATTTGGCAATATTTGATACAACAATTTATTGATAAGGTTTTGCTGTATCAGATTTCATTGTGCTGGTTATTGATGAGTATTGGAAGTATCAGATGATGACATGTTTTTAGTGCATCATTCATTGATAAAGTTTTGATAAGATAGTTTACAAGACCCAAAATGGCCATCGACACCACCACTCCTGGTCACTGTGCATTGGCTGGGTGTTACCAGCACTTGGCTCTAAAGTGCCAGCTTGGCAGAAGTGGCCTGCTGCAGCACAACCTTCCACAGCTTGGCACCCTCAGTCTGCATGTTTTCTTTGTTTCTGTACTTCCCCAAACTGGACAAAAGCTGTGAATTATAAGTTTATTTTATGGTTATCTTACTTCCATCAAAGTATGCTTCATTCTTAGGTCCATCAAAGTGTGATTTTATGTATGTTACATGTGACAGCAACAAGAGGAATTGAGCATCAACCAAGTATCAGTCATGTATCCATTTTGTCTCTCTCGGTGAGGGCTCCAAGTGAAGAACATACAATACATGGTTCTATTGTCTACATCGATCATGGTTGGAGTATAGACAAGAACACAAATTGGAAACCCCTACTTCAACAAATTGCATGAAATACAGAAAGGTTGCAAAGGATATGTAATGAAGAACCAGCAACAGTTTTATAAGCAGGCCTTATCAGCACCAAGTCTCAAGAAACCCCACAGTCTGTATCTTCTCTTGAATCTCTACTTCTAAGATCACCTTACTTTGTTTAAGTACATATAATTAATTAGCATGTTAATCATTAAAAAATCATTCATCAGAAATCAATAAATCTCAGAAGCTACAAAGACTTTCATTGCAATCGATCAGCACACAGGTGCAATACAGTTCAGTAATGTAGCAAGTCTCTCTTATAGTTTGTTTCTAATATCACTCGCATCCTGACTCTCCTTTCCGGAGTACTGCATTCTCTTTTGGAGTCCAGTATTTAAAAGAAAAATTGAAAATTTAGAACATTTTGCAGAAAGAATTCATGAAAAATAAGGATAACTAACAATAGAATTAATTGCAAGAATCTGTACAAAACATTGAAAAATAGATTTTTGATTTTAGGGAGAACTGGGCCTCTGTATGAAATACTGTAGTGCAGATGATGCAGTTGATGGCCTACAAGAATTGGTAACTATTAAAAAAATATATTGCAAGATTCTCTGACGATCTGTTAATAGGTATGGGTTACAGCATGATTTTCTGAACAAGTATTGTGTCTTGGTTATCAAAGAACATGTACAGTATATATAAACAATATCCTAATAGTGCTGTCAACTGGGAACCATTATGGACAGGCTGTATCCTCAGTATTTAACCAAAATGATGGATCTGAAATGAAAGATGCCAGGAGTGCAGTGGAATGTTTCAAAATGCATATGAAAAACATACTTTGTTTTTGTGGTACTTTAGTTCATGGGATTACTCCATCAGCAAGTGGAACATGGGTAAATGAATCTAGAAGCTGAAGACTTGCCACAGACCCCTAGATTTTCAAGTTGCCACCAAGATCATCTGAAATTTGCCATAAAATTTCCTGGAAATACCACTTCAAAGATTGGTAAGGCTGCATTAGTGTATGAGGCGCAGTCCTGACCACAGCTTTGCCTTTCACTGGGAACACCATCTAGCCTTTCTCTCTTTCATCTCCTCTGGTCAGTGCAGTGCTTAAATTTGTCTGATGCAGGATGTATCTTTTATTGTTGATGTTTCCAGGCCGGCAGTTCCATGGCTTTGCCTAGGCCTTATATGTCTGAGACCACAATTTTCCTCAGCTGCCGCATGCAGGCAGCTGCGGCCAGACCAGCAGTCATCGCCAGTTTTCATCCTCTTGCTTCCTCCTTCAAATGGAGAATGAATGTTGTTTAATTTCTGTCTTTCATCTTGTATTCTAGAATTTTTTGGTATATTATGTAATTTGACTGAGATGGTGGTATGAAAAAGAATGAGGGAGTATGTGAGGCAGTCCAGGTGGTGGGGACTGCTGGTGCTGTCGCAGCTTAAGCCTCAGTTCTTGCCTGCTTCTGCTTTATTGCTCCCACATCTTCACTCAGGCTACTGCATTCTCTGTAATATTACTAGATTATCTGTAACTTTTAATGTTGGGATCCCTTTAGCTGTATTCCAGATATTATGTAAATATAACAGTTAAATAGCATTGATGCTTGAAACGACTTAATGTAATAAATATGTAGATAAATATGAACATAGTTTGTTGATATTACTAAATTCTTGATCATGTACAAATGAGTCTACCATTGGGTTCATCTTCCATCAGGAGGGTTGGAGAATTACTGTTGATCTCCTATCCTTGCTGGTCAGGACGCGGAGGTGGGTTGCTAGGAGACTACATCTGCCCGTCGCCTGTCCAGTAACGGCTGCATCACCGTTTTCTTTCAGCGGGCGAGAGGGGAGATGGAAGGGGAGCCGACGAGTCCTGTCTCGACTGTGCTCTCTGTACTCACCCTCGTCACCGCCTTTCCTCTATACACGAAACCCGCGAGCATGACTTAGCACATATTGCGAGGACGGCACTCTAAATTGATTTTTCAGATGTAACTTGCTCATGGTGTGTAAACTGGCTAATGGCTTCTTCCAACAATTAGCCCAAGTGCTACTTTTGTTCTTAATATACCTTATAGCCTATTCAATTACCTGCACGCCTTTCGGATTTCTTCTGTTTTCTCCTTGATTTTAAGTCTTAAGTGTAAGAGAAAGCTTATGGGTACTGAAAACAATTTTGCTCTCTGTCAAAGTAGTTAGGGTGGGTTATTTGCTAGTTCATGAATGCCTCCTGGGAACTGCCAGCCATCCAACCATATGTGCTAAGGCTCATCCTCGTTGAGCGGACTCTGTCCCAGGTTTGGTGCGTAGAGGCCCTCATCTGACACTCATCACCTAGTAGTGGGACACTTTAGAGAGAGCTTAGCCTAGCATGACTAAGAAAGGGATACACAAGGAAACAGGTCTCTATCCCTGGGGTAACCAGCTGAACCACCTGCATGGTGACGCCATTACCTCTGTCCTCATCACCACGCTGTAAAATAAACCCTACTAAATTTACCGGACGGGAATTGATTTGCAGTATTATTATGAGCTCAAACAAGTGTTACTCATTCCACAACAAAGTTTTCAAAATTAAGTAACCCATAATCTGGACTATGGGCGTACCCAGATCTGAACACTGAAGGGTTCGATTGGACAAGAGGTTGAAACTGAGGCCTGGAAGAAACCCCATGAGGAAAACCAGGACCTGCTTATGAAAATCATGTGGACATACACAGTTGTCTATAACTTGGAGGTATTGGAGGTCTTGTGAATTAATGGATGATTGTTTATGAAACTACATACTAAATAGGGGATTACATAGCCCCCTTCGAACCCCTGGCTACGCCTCTTTAAACTATTGGCTGCAGTTTCTTTTTCTTACTTTTGGTGCAAGGGATTTTAAGTATAACTATTTTCGCAAGGTGATATGTAGCAAGTGTCTTTTTGTCATGAAAAATAATGATTCATATGCTCAAGTAAATATAGATACTTTTAATATATTTTTTGACCTCGTCCTCCGGTAAATTTACATTCCTTGACCAGTTGATAGTTAGGTCTGCTGTCAGATATGCCAGTCAGGTTTGTCATGTGATGTTAACGTTTTTTTTATCCTACCTTGCAGAGTGCAAAGCTAACCTAGCACTCTAGCCACATTTGCAGGAGCGAGTCGACCCAGGGCTGAGGAGTAGAGCAGTGAGTGTCCATGGCTGGGTAAGTGGCTCCCTCTTGTGCTGCAATCTTACAGGCCCTCACCCAACAGTCACCCCAGCTCCCATAACGCTATAACCACCTCACTCTCAGTCACTGTCAAACATGCACAACAACCTAGTCTGTTTGTTTGTTTCAGAGATAAAGCCGGTCCCCGGCCTGTGTGGGTGAGTAACTATTATCATGTTGGTTAACCCCTGTAATAACGGTGCCAGCCATGCAGGGTCTATCACTGGGTAGCCGTTATTGGGTCCGGGGTGCGCCCTCGTTCACACAGTGGAGCCACGGGGTGCATGTCCCATGGGCATCACTTCCCGTGTGCTCTGAAACTGCCCAACACCTTGGTGGTGCACTAACACCCCCTCCTTCCACAGGGCGGCTACGCTGCCCATCACCTTCCGCTGCATGAATGACAAGTGTGGCGTTGATCCCCGCATCTCCCGCTTCGTGCTTCCTATCGGCGCTACTGTCAATATGGATGGGACAGCCCTGTTCGTGTCTGTTGGCACAGTCTTCATAGCTCAAATGAATGAGCTGCCCCTAAATTTTGGGGAGTATGGCACTATCATGTAAGTTGGGTACTTATCAGTGTAATGGGTCTACAGTCATAGTTTTAGGAACTGGCTTGTTTTCAGTGTGAGAACTGCCAAATCCCTACAGATTCTGTGACCTTAGACACTAGTAACTGGAAAATCTCAACAGTGGAATAGATAGTTGAAAGTCTCACTAAAGCTAAATTTCAATATTCATTATTTAGCATTCTCAGCATTTCTTAGTAAACTGTTTCACATGTAAAATGTTACTCTACCCTCCACAAAATTTTGAAATTTGGCAAGAACTTTGGACTCATTTAACATGTGCATGATGTATACAATTCATAATCTAATCCCACTTTTCTATGGGATGATCTCTGAGGAATTGATTCTTAAAGAAATTAGGTTTTAGTGCCATTTTAGAAACTTTATATGTGCAAACATTGCTAATCTCTATTTAGCTCTTAATGTAATATAATCTATTGTCCTTTACAATACAGTACATGGATGTTTGTAGCATTACCAGTCTCCACCTACTTTAGCTTACATTGTGAGTGAAAATTCACCTTGGGAGAGGTTCTGTTACCAGCATACAATCTTGTTAAAGAAATCTCACTCCAAAAGAGTCCATCCTTTACCTCTGCCTTGAAGATGCAGAATTCCCTGGAGAGGGATCCCTAGGGTTGTAAAGTAATATGCATATTTGTTTTACAGTGTGACTGCTACAGCTGCCAGTGTTGCAAGTGCCAGTGTGCCTAGTGCTGCTCTTGTTCTCATTCTTATTGTTTTGACCTCGGTCAACCTCCCAGCAGAAGATGTCTCACTTCTCTTTGCTATTGACTGGCTGGTGTGAGTATCTGAAATATTATGAGTATTATGCATTTCATTTTTTCCACATAAATGCATTTGAAATATAGAACAAAACAACAGTATCAT
This sequence comes from Panulirus ornatus, assembly GCF_036320965.1. Classification (NCBI taxonomy): domain Eukaryota; kingdom Metazoa; phylum Arthropoda; class Malacostraca; order Decapoda; family Palinuridae; genus Panulirus; species Panulirus ornatus. The sequence continues at coordinate 12,578,770 of NC_092294.1, read as the reverse complement.
ATTTTGATATATTTTTAACAAGGGTAGAATGATTAGTCAACTTATCAAGAGGCCATCAGAGGCCATTGATGACATTAATGCTAATGAGTGGTGACCAGAACACTGAAAATTGAAATAGATTTCAGCTGTTAGTGAAAATTTGGTAAACTTTTCATAGGTTTCGTTGATTTCTGCAAGGGTTTCACTCATTTGTAAGTTGACCCAAAATATTCCCAGATCATGGCATTTCTCACTATTGAATTGTTTATTATTGGTAAATAAGAATGATGATCCAAACCATTCTTTGCTATATATTCTGTACACACTAGACTATCACTGCAAAACAAAACTAATGGTATTCCAAAATTACTGTAAACTTTTTATTCCTTAGAACTACTTGCTTGATGTTTGACACTTATGATACTTTGGTAAAGATTTGGCTTATGTGGCACACAAAACAACCACTGAATATATACTACAAATATTGGCATCATTGTATCTTCTAGTATGTTGGCCCATTGTAGAGAAAATTATTCATTTGAGATATTATTCACACACAGTAATTTGAAATTGGGTTCAGACATTGTTTTCAAATGATGTAAATCCATGAAAAAAATAATGATTGTGACCGTAATCGAGTGTTATACTGGTCATGAAATCTTGTTTTTACAAAGCTTTGTGATCCCTAGAAAACATGTGCTTGGATTTTAATGAGTTAGAACTCTACTCTTACCAAGACAGCACAAAAGAACCACTAAAAGTAACTCGTAAAATATTGAATAGGTGTATCTTTTGATATGTTGACTCATTATGAAGGAAATTATACAGTAATTATGCAGTAATTTAAAAATGGTTTCAAACATTATTTAAACTGATGTAGTCATGAAACATTGTAGTCTTGAAAAAATTGATTGCGAACATCATTGTAACAAACATGGCACTTATGTTGATTGCCATATTGGTGATATTTTTTTCTTAAAAATTCTTGTGACCAAGAGAAAACAACTTGGATTTTAGGGTATTAACAAGTTGGAACTTTACTCTTATCAAGACTTAGCTTTACATTTTCTTAGAACTTCTCATAATCTTTTCTAAGATTCTACTAACATAAGCAGATAAGTCTTTAACAAATAAAATGCAACTACTGTAGCTTTGTTTCATATTTAGTTTTTCATTTTGTGAGCACTTTGAATTATTCAGTCTTTATAGATTGTGCCAACTCTTCTCAATAAAATCATCAGTTACAAGCAGCAGCAGCAGCATGTTGAATGAATTCTTCCATATCAAAAGCTGATTGTATTTAGCCCCCTTCAAGATGTTGGCTGGAAGAGGTTGTTCCTGAAAAAAAAGCATAAATATCACTTTGCCTAACGTGTACTAATTATTTTTATCGTTTTTCTTTTGCTACAGAGATCGTTTCCGCACTACCAATAACATGTTAGGCGACTGTTACACCGCTGCGATAGTAGAGCACTGGAGCCAAGGGGAGCTGAAGGCCATGGATGCTGAGGCCAGCACTGAAAACCACTACCCTACTGATGTGGAGAAGGCAGCAGACCTCACTCCCTTGGTAACACGTCATGACACCGACCCTGACCCCCTCCTGCATGACCTGCCAGTGCTGCTCAAGGGCGGGGTGAGATACTAACAACTGTTTGACCTAATACTTCCTTCTACCCATGATTAGAATGAAACTGAAACATAATGATCAAACTTTTATATCTGTCATACTCCATATAATAGTTGCAAGTTATCATTTTTCCCCGAATCTAATGATTCTAGATACTTTGTGAAAAAGGTTCGTGTATTTTCCAATTCATTGTACATAAATAGTGTAAAATGTGGTTAGTCAGAAAACTTGCATTTTAGTGTTCCTGAAATATCATGCAAGTACGTTCATCTGAAGGCAAACTGTTGAACTTTGTTTGTGCATGTGAAATAAAGGTTTCTAAAATCAATTTTTATGGAAAGATGAATTTTGCTGAGAAGCATGCTATCCTATCTTAGTGATACCTTACCAGATAATAGGCTGGTATTGAGAAGTTTTAAAGAAGTGTTTGCAGCAGGCTGATTTATTTCTTTTACAAGCTTTCATTAGAGTTCTCATCTTTAAAGATATTTTCTCTTAATTTGCTGCTGATTGATTTGTCATTCCCGTAGATATATTTTTCATTCTAAACAGTACTTCATAATAAATTGAAAGGGATATCTGTTTGTCATTTCTCAAACTGATTGACTGTAATAATAACTGCGTATGTAATTTTGTTAAAATGTTAAAAAAAGCATAAAGCAAGTGCTGTTATTAACCTATTTAAAAAGAATTTTGTGTAAGTGATATTAAGGCCCTTGTTTTCATAGCAGGAAGCTGCTATCAGTAGATGACTTTTTTTTTATCTATTAAAGCCCTAGTAACAGTAGTTTGGCATTTAGCTGGAATTGTCTGAACAGTAGTTTTCTTAGCCTCTGATATCTAGGATGTATGCAATAGGCTGTACAGTGACTGCCTTGATTAACCAGTTACATGGACCAAGTACCCATTTACTGCTGGGTGAACTATTGTGTCCCATTTTTAAGTCATGTGAATGCTTACCACTTATCCATTGTCATGTAATAATAAGTTTTGCACGACTGATAAATCCTGGCTATTCCAACTTTGATAATGAAGGCCATTAAAAGAACCAAACTGACTGAAACAAACATACAGTGCTGCATCACATTATTAGAACACTGGTTTACTCAAAACAGAATATCTGTATGTGCAATAAATCTTAAAACGCACACATGCATCCAACCTACACCTTTTCGTCATCCTCATTGGTTAACCACTCTCACTTGACAAAATTCCACCCATGCTAGGCATCACATGCACCACGCACATAACATTCACTACCCACACAACAACCTTAATAAAAAAGCCCTTGAATAATCTAAGTATCCTTAGAGCACTTTCTGGTACCAGATTTGGGTAAGAAAATGAATCCCTTAGTGACCTTTACAGGCACTTCACCCACATCACCTTAAACTATGTCTTATCTATCTGTTCATCCACCCTGTCAAAAACAATATAACAAGGCTGCAAACCACAGAAAACACCAAGCAGAGCAACCACCAATTGCCTAAAAATTGCAAACGTTCAACACCTTCACAAGGACACAAAAGTGTTTCTGTATATACATCTATACATGCATGTACATATACATATCAACATATACACATATACAGACATATACATATATATATACATGTATATATTTATACTTGCCTTCATCCATTCCTGGTGCCACCCTGTCCCACAGGAAACAGCATTCCTACCCCCCACTTCAGTGAGGCATCGCCAGAAAAACGGATAAAAAAGGCCACATTCATTCACACTTGTCTCTAGCTGTCATGTGTAATGTACCGGAACCACAGCTCCCTACCACATCTAGGCCTCACAGACCTTCCCATGGTTTACCCTAGATGTTTCACATGCCCTGGTTCAGTCCATTGACAGCACATCATCCTCAGTATACCACATCGTTCCAGTTCACTCTATTCCTTGCACACTTCTCACTCTCCTGCATGTTCGGGCCCTGATTGCTCAAAATCTTTTTCACAACATCCTTCCACCTCCAATTACAGATACTAATTCAACATATCACAAGACATTTTGTGCCAAAGATGTAACTTCCAAAGTGAAGAGACTGAACACTTACTCCTAAACTGTCTTCTACTTACTCCACAAAGACACACAAACGCACACACAACATCAAACATTTTGACCTGTGGTCCTGCCTGGTTGAGGGGTAGAAAAGTATAGGTAAATGCAGCATGTCATAATCATTTAAACCTGGTGCAGTGCTTTGGTATATAAATTTTTGTGTATTACTAACATATAAAACCACTACTTACCCATTGATTCACTGTGTCATCCTTCAATTTCATTTTCATCTGCTTCACTAAGATAGTTAGTTTCCTCTATCATATTCAGATTCGCGCATCATGGTCTCCTGATAGGTGTAAATATGATAGTAGATTGTTTTCGTTATCTGAACCTATAATATTTTTTTTTTTTTACTGTTAGCAGGGGAAGGGGAACATCCTCCTGCCACATTTTTCTCTTGGTACTTAAGTGTTGCAGATATTTCTGCAGGCTAGTTAAGAGTGGCAGGTGGTAAGTGGCATCTTTACATGCTTCTAGTGAGTAAAGGAGCCACTGGTTCTTCAAATGCAGATAGGAAAATTCTGAGTGTAAGGCATATGTAGTTAGGACTATACTTAAACTTGAATGCCTTATGTAAGTAGATCTAAAAGGGCCAAGGCTTTTGATTCTCCATTTTATTTTTTTGCCTTTTTTTTTTTTAAAACCCTTATCCTATCATTTTGTTTGTGGTCTCACGTCCACATCCAAAAATATTAAGAATAACCCCACAATATTACCCTTTTGGCCATCCCTTCAACAACTATCTCATCTTTCTGCAGGATGGTTCCCTAGGCAATGGCAAGATGCTGAAAAGTGGAGAAATTCATGTGGAGGTAGAAGCAGCCCCAAAAGCTGCCAGCACCACCAAGATGTAAATATGACTGCTCCAGCCCCTGAGTATTCCTACCTAGTGCAGCAGACAATTTCACAAGTAAGAATACCTGAAAACTCAGAGGGGAAAAAAATCTTCAAGGATTTTGAATTCAACTAAAATCCTTGCTTACATAAAAGATAGGTTAGAAAAGGATAACTGTCTATAATTTGAGGACAAATAACATATTATAAAGTCTGTTTATAGTTGATTCTTTTGACTATCACAATGTCGCATTAAGAAAAGCTAAATCTTGAAGTTGGCTGGTTACTAACAGGTGCTACTTTTGGCGCATTTAAGTGGGTACCTTGAGTAGTTGGTTAATGTTGGTAAATACATAACTAGAGTATTAAGAGTATCATTCCGGTAAGATGAAAATAAAGAATGTTTGTATAAAACAAATTGTATTCTATATCTAAAAAAGTATTGTTGATACCTTAGTGATATGATAGACTTAAGGATTCACATTTTAGAGTGCTGAAATATGTTGCTGAAAACTAAAGAATAAGTTGCAACCCATAGAAAGTACTAGACACTAAAGCAGTTACTATGAGACTGCAGGACCAGACAACTGAGGAGTGTAGTTTGGTATTAGTTTAAATGAATAAGTAGGTGGTTGGCATATATGTTTTTAAGTGATAAAGTATTGATAATTATACCTGTTATATTACATCTGCACTAATTTAGGTTTAATATCTGAGGTAATACCTGCCTTACCCCTAAATCTGCCAACCTTGTTCTTCTTGGTAAGAAAATTTTAACTTCCTTTTCATGTAGATGATCATGTGATGTATTGGGCATATTCAACACTTAATTGTATGATTGCTGCCAAAGTTAAGTATTATGAATTGAACAGGCATAAAGGCATATGATGTTTCTCACTTTTCACATATTTAACTTCAGTTACCCATATTGGGTAAATCCAATAGTGAATAGATTTGTTAAGTGATTGTGTTGCTGACAGGTATGTTTCTCATGGATAATAGCTTTTATCCACTGTAACAAATTAGACAATTTAATCAGGGTTATATATATGCACAAATGAGATGTTCCCCTTACTTTTCTTGCTACTGATGTTGTAGCCAAAAAATACCAAAGTTCTAGCCACACCAGATGATGTGGCCTATCTCTGGGTCTTTTATCTGTGCTTGGTACTGTAGTTCATCTTTAGATAAATAAATTATCTATTGTGCAGTCACTTGTATGAAGCTCTTGTGATGTACTATGGACTGTTCACAGTCAGGCTGTTTGTGGGTTTTCATTGGCCCATTCTAGATACTGTATCCTCTCCCTGATGCACATATGTTTTCTTGTGGCCTGTCCGCAGTGCTGATGCATGTTGTAGCACTTCACCCCTGGGTAAGACTGCTGTTGGTGTACAGGATGTAGTCCATGTGTGTAGGTGAGAAGACTTTATGTGTTAGCCAACTTGATAATTTACTTTGAGCTGACTTGTGTATTTAAAATCATCTGGAAACCAGTGGCTAGAATGGAGAAAATTATCTTTACACTGTGCATTTTATTCTCAAGCATATATTGAATTACTAGTACAAAAGAGAATGAGAGAACTGGTACTGCCTTTGATGCCAAGATGTCACTTTTCAAAGTACCTACCACACCTTTAATATATCTAAATCATTGTTCTCATGTAAATTAGTACTTGTCCTCTGTAAAAAAAAAGTGAATGTTTATAGTTTGTCCTAGCTACTGCAAGTGTGATTTAAACTTTAGTAAAGATGTATTTTAGATGTTCATAACAACTAGTAGGGTTAAGTGCAGGTTCTTATATACATACATCAGGAGTAAATGGGATCATGCAGAATATAGAGACATGTATATGGTCCAGTGATAATTTTTTTGTATAGAAGTCAAAGGCACTAATAACTTTATCAGGTGTTTACCTGTAGGTGTAATCATATAAAATCAAGCTCTATAGAATTATAATTACTGCCTTTACCTGATATTGTAAATATTTCAAGGATAATATCCTTCCGATGAACTGAACATCCCCTGAAGGTCTTCCATTTTGACAAATGCACTTTGCATCCCAAAAGCAGCATACTGCATTCATCCATATAGATTACAATTTAACAATAAATACTAGGCTTAGCCTTCTTGATTGAGAGCTTGAACCCTTTATCTGAGTGTTCTTGGGTTCGTGTTAATACAACATCTTCATACACATCTGTGTTCCTCTGTCCACCTAAAGATGACAAGTTCCATACTTCATCATTTGGCCTTTTGGGTATCTTCAGTATCTCAGATGTGATATATTTTTGGAGAGATATAAGAACTTTCTGTAAGATATGACTGTTATTATCAATCAATCCATGCTAAAAGAACTTCATTCTGGTTAATTCTTGGTGTCACTGGCTTATCAAGAGTGAACTTTGGTTATGTTAGTGGAACAGTCTTTTATTCACTGAATAATGAAATGTGGGTAAATCATTGGAAAATCTTTTGGATTAGCTTTCTGGGTTCATTTTTTTCGTTATGTACCATGCCGAGTACCTAAACAGTAAGCTATCATTGCTATGGCTTTAGAATTACTAGAAGCAGATCTTAGGGTCCTAAATTGAAACGTTTGTATATCTGCTTCTAAAATACCAAGTTGTTACAGACTGACACTAAAGATGTTTAGTCCACCTATTGATTTACATTACCAGAAACCTTGTTTTGGAAAATTTTATATTTAATTGTTATTATTAGTTTAATCAATGAGACTAACATGACTGGTATTATTATATCGTGGACAGTAGCATGGAAAAAATCTTAGTCTCTTCATTTCAGATCACTTGACAGAATTCTGTTTACTCCTTCTGCACCCCAAGTGTGTATGTTGTGGTGGTCATAAGTCAGGGATTAAAACAGTAGATACTGAACTGGAACTACATAGGTCATTGCATGAAACTTGTCGCATTTTTGAGCAATACTAAGGCTGTTTGTTACCTCAGTTCTACTTAGATGGTACTCGTGCATTAACTTCAATATTGATTTTGCATTTATTTGACCTATACTTTTTTGTAATATATACACCAAACAAAAGACTGATGACTATTTACAGTATGTGGGAGCTCAGTAGTCTATCAGCATGACTACTCATATCATTCCTCAAACTATTTATGTTTTAAATATGTATTATATCTTGGTAATCTAGGAGATGTTTGGCAGTTTAGTGCTCATAATCAGGCTAGATTGTTAAGTGCTGCTTTTAGTAAATTGTTAAATTAATCATGTCCACTCCAGATTTATTTGTAACTTACATCTTTTTGATTAGCACTCTGATATCCTTGTATTTCCATCCAAAGAAAAACGAGTGGTAAGCATGGTACTTAGAATAATTGATTATTAATGTAAAGGAAGCAAATTATCATAAATTTATCTTAATATCAGGCCTAGTAAAGATCAATACACACACATCTCTAGGAGGATGTTTGTGGCCATTAGCAGTCATGAAGATAGCCATTTTTTCTACAAAATATTAGAAAATATCTATTATGGAGTTATGATCTAACAGGGACAAGAGCTGTTAACTTTTTCTTGAAGTGAATCCAAAATATTTTGCATTTATAAAGTTTGAAATTTAAAAGGCAAAATATGTAATACCAACAGTTTAGTGTCTAAAGTACTGCATAAATGAAGATGTTTCATTGTGTTTAATTAACCCTCTATATAGGGGTCAAATATGGAAGAGGCAATAATGAATATCCTCAAAGAATTATTTCAAGGGTTATAAACGTACAAATTAGCCAGTACTGCATTAAAGGTGCTTGCAAACACGAGAAAAAAGACAAGCATGGTTGGTGAATGTTCTGTTAAAAACCTGAGGAGTTACATTTCTCCCAAATAGAGGTGCCATAATACACTGTCAACATACAAAGTGAGATCAAAACTGGTATAGTATAGTTTACATTCTTAAAGATTTCTCCAAAGTTTTCTCTGGCATTAGTTATCTTTATAAATAATACTATTGGTGCAGGAAATATAATTCATTATAGCATATTCATGACGAAGCCTTTACAAATCTCTAAATGAGGGGGCATATATTCTAAGACTCTTGACTTAAATCTCCATTTGGTTTTTCTTTTTTGTTACTTTTACACATTAAAAATATGAAAATGAGTCTTCTAAAGCAATTATCCTTACAATATAGTAGGCTCCAACTGCAGGGGAGAAAGAGATGTAAAGGGAGGGGAACGTGTATGTGAAAAGGGTGTATTCATGTCTGACAGAGTTCACACAGTTGTGTAAGTAGTAGTATAAATTTTTTTTTTGCTAACATGAAACTATATTAAAGTGGAAAATTGCATACTATATGCAGACTTTTATTTCTATACATGAAGTATATACAGATTTTTGTTGCACATATTAGAAACCCTTTAGTCAGGCTAGTAGTTTAAAACAAAAAAATTTCCTCCTTTAGAAACTTCTGGTATTAATGCCAGAAACGAGGTATTCTGTTAACTTAATAAACCCAACATCCTAAGCATCTTTGAATCAAAGGAAGGTAAATATGAAAAGCTGGGAAAAAGAATCATATATAGCAGAATTCTTTATTCCATCCAAACACACTAGAAATAGTTTGCTTCACAAATTAATTTTTCTGAAAACGTAGTTTGAGGTAACTTTCAGTACACAATCGGATAAAAATAAATCAAGATAAAATGAAGTTATTCCAGGATATCAAGAGGTTTAAGCTTAAGAACTGACAATGTTAGGAAGAATGGTTTTGAATGCAGATATACAGGCATACTTTCAATAAATCTACCCCTCCCAACATCCTAGGCATACCTTTTGTACATACAATATATACAATAAATTTGTATTTCATTCTAAAATTCACAAAGGTCCCTTACACAATTCCCTAAGAACTGGAAAACGCTAGCCTCTGACTAATGCACTTAATACATGACTCGTTGCTCTTACAAACCTTGAAACTACATTGGTTATAAATTAATATACTACCTGAATGTAAGAGCACTGAGGTTTTGTGGTAGTGCATGATGTTTATAATTTAAGTAGCCAGGGTTCACATGAAGGCTGAGGTCAATGTTATTCGTTATGAGGTACAAAATGCTTGTCACGCTTAACTGAAATATACACCAACCGACTTTTTTTTAGTCTATTCCATCTCTCGGAAATTGTGAACAACACCAGACAACATTGTTTCCTTATGTAAAACCTAATATATATAAATACAGAAACAGAGGAATATCATAAATAATACTTATTAAAACCAACATGATATTTGCAGCAATGTCAGCAGTTTGACATACTCAAAATCACCTTTGAGTTGTCAAACCTAAAAACTTTCTTTTCTTATTTATATCTGTCTTCAAAGGTGACATTTTCCTCTTTACACCTAGCAGCTTCATTCAAACTTCAAAGTAATTTTATATCATAAATGCATCATTTCCACTTCAGCATTTTATCATTTACTCTCTGGATCATTCATATAACCCTTCTGAATTAGCACAAAGTTTCCTTATAACAAACTGTATAGAGCATCAAAATCTGTGCTGCTGACTTGGCAGATACTTCTAAGTTATCAATTATTCATCAAAATCTAACATTCTAAAGAAAGCTGCTTCAACCAACTACAGTCAGACTCCTATTCCAAGCATGGTGCAAAACCCTGAAAATATACTATTCACTTCTCTGCTATAAACCCTTGCTACACCTTAAACTTGTGATATCAATACAATTCCTGCAAAATAGATGAGGAACATACCTTCAGGACTTGCTCACAAAATATTTGGCTAAATAACAATCTAACCAGTTTTCAAATGAATGTTTAGCAAATTTTTAATAAGAGGGTGTTAGGAGCAAAGTTAATGATTATTGAGCTGCTCCAGTAGAATCACCAACTTTGAGCATTTCTCATCTGAGTGAAGATAACCCTGCAAACTTTCTTCTACAATGGTCAAACCCAATTTTTCAAGTTGGATATTATGGTAGATAACCATGAGTATTCCAAAAAGAAAAAATAACACCTTTCTAAATCTACCTGGATCCCTAAGCTGGAAAATTTAAACCATTATTACTGGAATGATTAATTCTAGTTGAGAACCGAGGCAGGGGGAGGAGAATATAACAAACTAACAGTCTGCTCTCCTTTCTGAAAGACGACTATAGCCCTTTTAATTTACGTTAATTCTGGCAACTACCTAAAATTCTTATGCCACTTTGATAATGTGGGGAATGGTAAATATAAAAAACTAAACACACTTTGTAATTTAACGACCTCATTTTGTCACTTGGTACAAATTCTCATGCAACCACATCTCACCATTTGTATACCACATATCACCCATACAATCAATCCAACTGCTGAGCTTGGCATAAGCTATTACCCTAAAACTTCAAGTAGTTGGCTCATCATGCTCATAAGCTCAGTTTTAGAGCACTGTTATATCTACATTGTAATGGTAAATGTTTTGTGGTAAACTTCTTTCTTTTTTTCTTTCAAACTATTCGCCATTTCCCGCATTAGCGAGGTAGCGTTAAGAACAGAGGACTGGGCCTTGAGGGAATACCCTCACCTGGCCCAATTCTCTGTTCCTTCTTTTGGAAAAAAAAAAAAAAAAAAAAAGAAAAAAAAAAAAAAAAACGGTAAACTAAAAACTAATATACAAAAAATTCAATTTCTTAAAAAAAAAAAAATCCTAACTTTGAGCCAGCTCTAGTGATTGGGTTAAGCAGTGCTTCTCAAAATAATTTCAACTCTTTACCCTACTAGTTTCACTCTCTCAACTTATGCCATTTTTCATTCAATCTCCTCCTGTTGCAATTCTATAAACCCTAAGATAGACTAAAGGGATGTAGCAATGATAGCCTTAGCAACTTAAAAGCAAGTTACATTGTGGGTGTAGTAAGGAAGAGGGTATAGTGAAATAGTCTATGACATGCCAGCCCAGCCAGAGAAATAATAATTATAATCATTTATTTTATTATTTATTTTACTTTGTCGTTGTCTCCCGCATTAGCGAGGTAACGCAACGAAACAGACGAAAGAATGGCCCAACCCACCCTCGTACACATGTATATACATACACATCCACACACGCAAATATACATACCCATACATCTCAACGTATACATATATACACACACAGAAATATACATATATACACATGTACATAATTCATACTGTCTGCCTTTATTCATTCCCATCACCACCCCACCACACAGGAAAATAGCACCCCCTCCCCCCACATGTGTGCGGGGTAGCACTAGGAAAAGACAACAAAGGCCATATTCATTCACACTCAGTCTCTAGCTGTCATGTAATAATAATAATAAAAATAATAATATTAAAAGTTTTTATAACCAAATGCTTCTCCCATCTTAGCAAGATAGCACAAAGAACAAATGAACAATGGCCCCATTTGTACACATCCACTTTCTAGCTGTACTACTCCTACTACGACTACTACTACTACTACTACTACTACTAATAATAATAATAATAATAATAATAATATCCCCCAAACTAGTTCACCATTTGCTGCACTACAAGGTAGTGCCAGAAGCAGATGAAGACTGGCCTCATTCGCATATATCCACTCTCTAGGTGTGAAGCATGATACACCACAACCACAGTCCCCTATCAAGTGCCAAGCCCCACAGACATTTCCGTGGTTTCCCCAAGCTGCTTCATATGCCCTGGTTCAGCCCACATTGTGTCAATTTGCTCCATCTTATTCCCTCCACTTCCACCATGTATACACATTCCTCAGCTCTCTCATGCATACTCTCCTTTTTTCCACACCTCTTTCTTACCATAACACCTTTTATTCGATCAAACCTCCTGATGCTACACATCCCTCAAAAATTTCCTTTCCAGAACATACACCATTCTCCATACTTTCTCATTTTGAACCCATGTTTCACATCTATACAACACTCGTGGGACTAATATACCATCAAACATACCCATCTTTGCTCTCATATGCAGTGAACTCTTTCCACACACACTGTGCAACCAGGACCTTAGACTCTCATCCACCCTGTGGCTCACTTTAGCTCCCATGTCTATTCCCAGGTATCTAAAGCACTCTACTTTCTCCAAGTTTTCTCCATTCAAACTCATACACCAACAAACCTGTATCTCTGTTCTTGAAGGATGGAGTAAAAGATATTTTGAGAGAAAGGGGACTGAACCATTAGGAGGGCATGAGGCGTGCATGGAAATGAAATAATTGGAGCAATATCATATAAAGGGAGTTATGTGCTGACAATGAGCTTAACATAGGAATATGAACTGGGCAGAACTATGGAAATATATAAGGCCTTATTGAGGACAAGGGGCTCTGCTCATGCCCCATATTGTCTTCAGGCATTTAATTTTCAGCACATCCCTTTCCATTCAGGGGTATTATACCTTCAAACATAACCATCTTTGTCTTTAGAGACAATGACATTTCTTTTCACACAATCTTTAACATTCGTAGGCCATTAACATCCTCTTCTACCCCATTACTTATCAACCCCTATGGTTCTATTTGTTACCATGTCTGCTCCTAGGTACCTATGGCAATCCACTAACTCCATGTTCTCCCCAGTTAAACACACTCACATCATCCTCATCTCATTACCTTACTCTTTTTTACATCACTTGCATATGGATGACAGATATACATGATGTCCAATAGACTAATATAGTCATATATGTCATATACAGTGTCTACACTTTGATCTTAGCCAAAAGGCCGAGAAGCAATATGTCATATACTCAATGCAATGGGCACTTAAAAGCTTTAAAAATTCTCTAGAAATCAAATTTTGGGTCTATATGTGCATTTCATAGTTTGAAATGTGTTCCACCCTTTCCTATACATTATCTGGCCACATAATATGAAAATGTATTTTCTATATTACAAGAATGTGAAAATAAAGATATATAAATATAAATATAAATATAAATATTTATAACAGAAATCAACATACATGCTTTGCAATGATGATGGTAAAAGATTTGCTATAAAGCATATATACTATTATAAGGCGGAAGTGGATCATAGGGTGGGGGAGGGGGCGAAAATTCTGGGGGCCTTGAAGAATGTGTGGAAGTCGAGAACATTATCTCAGAAAGCAAAAATGGGTATGTTTGAAGGAATAGTGGTTCCAACAATGTTGTATGGTTGCGAGGCGTGGGCTATGGATAGAGTTGTGCGCAGGAGGATGGATGTGCTGGAAATGAGATGTTTGAGGACAATGTGTGGTGTGAGGTGGTTTGATCGAGTGAGTAACGTAAGGGTAAGAGAGATGTGTGGAAATAAAAAGAGCGTGGTTGAGAGAGCAGAAGAGGGTGTTTTGAAGTGGTTTGGGCACATGGAGAGAATGAGTGAGGAAAGATTGACCAAGAGGATATATGTGTCGGAGGTGGAGGGAACGAGGAGAAGAGGGAGACCAAATTGGAGGTGGAAAGATGGAGTGAAAAAGATTTTGTGTGATCGGGGCCTGAACATGCAGGAGGGTGAAAGGAGGGCAAGGAATAGAGTGAATTGGAGCGATGTGGTATACCGGGGTTGACGTGCTGTCAGTGGATTGAAGCAAGGCATGTGAAGCGTCTGGGGTAAACCATGGAAAGCTGTGTAGGTATGTATATTTGCGTGTGTGGACGTATGTATATACATGTGTATGGGGGGGGGGTTGGGCCATTTCTTTCGTCTGTTTCCTTGCGCTACCTCGCAAACGCGGGAGACAGCGACAAAGTATAATAAAAAAAAATACTATTATAAGGCAAAAATTTACATACAAATGCATATGAATATAAAAGAAAGTAAAAGAAAAGCATCAAGCTTTTATAATTAGTTTAAATATTTGATTATTTGAATTGATATATACAATAGGACACAACAAATATTGATTAACAAAAATGTGTTGAAAAAATGCAAGACCAAAAAAACAGCATCACAGTTTAATAATTATTGTGAACATTTAAGCTCTGCTAACTGCTAGCTGTACATGCCTCATTCCCTTGTGCATGATGAACTGTTAACTTTCAATGTTATTGTTTTACATAGCCTTACTAATGAGGCTTTTGAAATTCTTTCTAGCTACTTCATCCAAAAATAGTAAATTTTTGATTTCTCATTCTCCTACTAGTGTGTTGCAGACCTGAAATTTGCTCCAAGAGCCTTGAATATTTGTCCCACAGCACCTCACCTAAAGCCAGATCAATCAGCCGAAGTTACATCATACATCCTTGATCCCGATCCACCTTCACTGGGAACCATTCATCCCTCCCCTCCTTCCTGCTTTAATCTTCCACAACAAACTTACTGCATTTAGAAACTTTTCAATTAAGCTCCTACATCCATAGCACCCTACATTAGCCACTTCCAGCCACCTATCATATGCTTTCTCTAAATCTATAAATTTCACATATCACTATCTTTCTCCAAGTATTTTCACACAATTCTGCAAAGCACACAACTGGTGCATATAACCTTTACCTCTTCTGAAATTAAATTGCTCCTCCCACATCAACTACTCTGTTCAAGACATTACCCTTGCAATCATCACACTTTTGTACATCTAACCAGGTATACACAACAAACCATTTTTCTGTAAATTGAACATTAATTTTTTCATCCGTGCTTTTATACAAGGGTACTATACATGCACCTCACCAGACTTCAGGTATCTCCTCTTGGGCCATATTTACATTATACAGACTGATTAATAAATCAAGAAAACTGTCATGCCCTTTCCTGAAAAACTACCATCCTATTCACTCTTGATACTTTACCACAATATGTCTAGCACAAAGTTTTCACTACTTCTTTCAACATTCCATTCATGACCTCTCTCCTTACATGTCACAACTGCCTCTCTCACCTAACAGATCTAATATTCCTTCAAAATAATCATTCCATCTTCTTTTCATAAAGTAGTCTATTATTACTACCCTAATCTGCTCTCCTCATCTGTCGCGTTGTTCTCACGTTACTCAACTCCTTAAAAGAAAAAAAAGTCATTCTTCTAAGCTTATTCATTTCCACATTTCTTTCACACAAGCCATTTATTTTTTCCTAAACCCACCATCAGTTTTCACTCTTGCCTCCATAAAAATACTGAGCAGACATTCCATGTGTTGCATCAACACCACTTCCTTTGTACACCTTTCAGTTTACTCATAGTCTATTAACACCCCTTAATCCACAATCCTCGTAACTTTTCTTTATCCCACACATTCCAAATTACAATTCCTCTTTCAAAAAACAAATCTACAAGGTTTTCCCAATTTTCACTTACGCCTGGAATTTTATACCCCCTAATCACACTCTCAACTGACACTACATCCATCCTTGCATTTAGATCTCATAATACTTTATGAGAAAAATAATTTTGAAAATTTGTGGCTTTGACAATACTGCTTTTATCTGCTTGCATCAAAAGTATTATGTACCAAGTCATGTCATATTTCTTAAAAAAAAAAGAACTAAACCTTATCTAAAAGTTCTATTTACCCTTAATAATCACTACAAGCAAATGAACCTTATCAAAATGTAATGTATTTAAAATTCCTACATATATGAAAATCTTATAACATTATTCACTTCAGGCATAATATTGTTTTTGAAATACTGAGACTTTTCTCTGAGCCTAAAGGGGGGCAAACTAAGATACTTTGGCGCAAAACCCTTATCCAGGCTTTGCTTTGGACTATACATTTACACAGCAAGACCAAAATCTGACAGTACTGTATAGCAGTCCTCACACCCCTAACACCATAAAAAAAACCATATACCAAGAACTGCAAATAAAAGGCAGAACCTTACCTCAGGCCCACTTTACCAAAGATACCATTCAAATACTTTGTGCGTGTCAAGTAAAACCAAGGGGCTGGTTGGATTAAAGCTTGTTTTTCTCATCCTATCCTTCCTTTGTTTAGGAAAGTCTATTTGTACCTAAAAACAAGTTTTCTGCTCCTGATATTAAAATGAGGATACAGATATATTCAAATCCATATCACTTGGTAAACTGGTCTTTACATGGGAGAAAAGCCATTTGCTTATCTTTTATATACATCAAAGAACTTTCACTAATAGTTAGACTATTAAGTGTAATAAGGGCTAATGCCCATAGGGTACTGATAGGTATACAAAGGTAATTGAAATTGGCCAGACTCCAGGCAACAAAATAGGCTCTCTATTAGGTGTAACTTCATAAAATGTAAAAGGGAGACCAGTGAAAGCATAGGGAGTGGAAAAGTGTGACATGGGAAGGCCCAGAGACCTCTCTAATAAAATATGGCACCAAAGCAACTCATTCACAGATAGGAGACAAGAAGGAATTATCACCCCTTATCACACTTGGTCTTTTGCTATAAACAATCATAATGCCAGATGACTTCATATATCTGGTGCAATTGTTATGGACATAAGCTACCTGGGCCCAGGTTTCTGAGGCTCAACCACAGAAACAGGGGGAAAAAGAGCATCATAATAGAATCAATGAGAGATTGGGCTGTAACATGGTTAACTTACCAAAGATAGTTTGGGCTTACCTGCTGATGGAAGTATGGTAGGTGGGTATCAAGTAATACGGACAATATAGCTAACATCCCTAGATATAAACCAAAAAATTGGAAACAAAATGATCACAAACACTAAAGCACTACATGATGTTATGTGATGGTGGTAAAGTGACTAATGTTTAAACAAAGTCAGTGGAATTAATATATTGCAAACATAACAGGAACAAAATTCTAGGAAAGAGAAACTGAGGAACTGGGTAAGTGATGCAGGAATCCAGGCAATGATTTAGTAAGGAACTTCTTTTACAAACAGGAAAGCCTTGTGTGAGAACAGCCAAGCCTGTGAGTAAACTCCTATCTTATTGACAAAAGTTGAGATATTATCTTCTAGGGAGGGGTTTTTTACACCTGACTGACCCCCTACAAGGGTACAGTGAATCTCACTCTTGCTCACAAGATGAACCCAGCTAATGAAAGAACATGGATCTAATAAATCAATAATAGATGAAAAAATAAACCTTAGCTTTGACATACACACACTTAAAATCATTGATGTTCTCATCTGTCCACCCCAACATTTCTCTAGATATGATACAAATATCACTAATGCATTTGTTAATAGCTTTCAAGTACTATGTAAACCATCTTCTGGGTTATATTAGGTCACACATTTGGATCTCAATTAATCCAAGAATCAATATTTGACTTTATCAGATTATGTACAAACTTTCCTCTGATTGTGCTAAAAATGACAATTCTGAGGATTAAAACTAAAAACACTTTTCACATATAACTAAAACATACATAGATGGTATGTAGAGCACTATATATCAGTTTCAATGGAATGATCTAAGCAGTCTAGTATTTAATAAGAAAAAGCTTGAACACAGTTAAAAAAAAAAATTACCCAATAAAGAAATCCAAATAGGGACTCCAAAATCTTCTAAATATCGTTTCTTATTACAAAGTTCCCATGACAAATCCTTATCATTTACTGTGCAACTAGGCAAGAACCAAAGGATAAATGAATAATACTGAATGTTAGTCCTAAAAACTCAAGTTCCTGACAAGACTCTTACAAAAATTTCTTTATATTCACTGACTAGACTAATCTAAAATGTAACCTAATTTTAACGTTTAAAAGCCTTATGAGAAGAAAATTGCGTTGTTTACATTCATAACCATGCATGTGGTCTAACGAGCAAGGGGCGATGCCAATTGAAACAGGGTAGGCCACATACTTCACCTTTAAATGGTAACACAGTAAGCTCTTATGAAGTTTTGATAGTCTGATACATGAAGAAATTATTTTTTCAAGATAATATTGACGTTTCACAGATAATGACATGTGATTTACATAAATCTAAATGGATTTCACTCTGAAAGACTGGAAACTTGTATATTTACTCAAAGTCAAAGTAATTATTGTGTACCTCTCTTTATCTCCCTTTATAATGATAAACATTCAGGAAAAGATCCTTGGAATCTTTAATGATGCTTTTCTAACAATACCTTTCCTTTGATAATATGGAATTACTGGGATGTAAATATATGATATCTTCTTCAAGACACTGAAAGGAAAAACCATCCAGAGAAGAATTTTCTATATTGCAACTTCAGGTCCAGACATATCCTCAGCAGCTCTGTCCCATAAATCTCCCAACTATAAGGTCTCCTAGCCCTGTGAAAACCATCCTTCTCTCTGAGGTACCACTGCTATTCCTCATATGAGGATCAGACATTCTGTTAACTACAGGAATAGTTTTATTGTAAGAATACAGTGAATTCTATACCTTAAAACTGGACTTGCAAAGGGATACCTCTTGCTCTTAAGACTAAAAAAAATCATGGAAAATAATCATATATTAATGTCAAAAAGTAAAAAGCAGCTTTCTTGCACTAAGATATATGAATATTGTACACAAAGATCTAGAATCAAAGGATGTATTCTTTCATAACTAACTTCAGGATTAACCTTAAGTCACATGTGAATGTTTCAAATCTGGAAACCTTAGAGCCAATCATTTGCCAAGTTTTGGAAATTTCCTGGATTCTGGATACCTATGTCACAGGGACCTGATAACAAATCGCATGAATTATAACACTCCCTTTGAACATTTCTTTTTCCAATCTTTAAATCATGTAAATTTTGAACATTACAACTGTATTTGCTGTGTTTACCAAATATTCTTCCTTGTTTCTAAGCTAAAGTAGACTAAAGCAGTGACAATGTAACTGTTGGGTTATCTGAAAAATATGTTTTGAAGTAAAACTAGTTGTAAATTATGCCCAATGATAACAGAGAATCCTAACTATAATACAACTTGGATAGTGAGAATCAAAAACTAATCTATAAATAGAACCTGCTTAGAAAAGACCAAATGTTGAGGTTGTGAGTTTGTTTTATTGATGGACCTGGAACTGAGGATATATATACGCTGGTAACCAGGATACAAATTCTTGGTTGATGCATAGGCCTAAAGTCCCTACACTGCTATGTTTTGTATTTGCTGTGCAATGTATGGTTTATCTTGAAACCTGGTAAGAGTTTGATGTTAAAGTATCTTCTGCTTACTATATATTTAAGAACATACAACATTATAAGTAATGCAGTTTACATCCATGGAAGGTACTTGATGGGCAGCCTCCTAGAGCTATACAATCACCAGAAAATAAGAAAATGAGAAAACTTTTTACAGATAAACAACCCCATACTGCATTACCTTAGATGCCTGAGGATCTGTTTTCATACGTATATAAAGATTCTTTAGTCCTTTATGGTCTTATGCAATATAACATCAGATTCAGGACTGCTATAGCTACAATTTCTCACCTCAAAACAAATCAAATTTCATGGTGATAAGACACCTCTGGTAGGTGATCTATCAATTCTACTTCACAGTTTGTAAGGATGGTCAGATGCTTACAGCGAGTAATGAAATGCACTCGACATCAAATGAAACTTGTGTACTATAAATGAGATTAACATATGAAGAGACTGGGAGGCAGTCTGAAATGCTGGCTTCTGACTGTTTAAAGCCTTTTATTGGGTAATTTTGGATTTACAGCAGTAAATTAGACAGTTTTCTATGATTTCCATATGCACTCATTGTCTACAAAAGCCTCTCCTAGAAAAGAATATGCTCAAAGTTTTCCCCATTCATTTACCCAGCACAGAATTAACAAAATGGTTGACTTTAGTCGACAATTAGTTCAATTCTGTGGAAGAAATATTCTTTGCCTCTTAAGATTCCTGTCTTTGCTATCAATGTGTATCACCATGACTTAAAATAATGTCACAAAATACAATTAACCTAAAATCAATTCCCAGTGCACCATCATTTACTGTGCTCTCACAAAGCACTAACAATATCCTGCAGTTTTCTATGAATGTGATTCAAAGTAATACTGCTGTGCATTTCTCTGAAAGTAATGTCATTATGCGCTATTATGATTCAATAATGTCACTATGCATCACTTTCATTAAGTGATCTTGTACTTTTATAAAATTTCGATGTGATATTATTTGGTACCACAACAATTCAACATAAATTGCATTATGCAATAACATGATTAAAAAATGTCACTATGCACCCCTAAAATCTATGTGATGACAATATACATAACTATGATTCAAAGTGATCTCTCTTATATGACTATGATTGATGCTGATGTCACTTGGCACCACCATGATTTGAAGCAATGTTATGCTACACTACTCCATTTCAAAATAGTGCTGATTAGGATGACTGGGATGACACAGTATACATACATTAGGTACAGTACTTATACACCTGCTGATATGATGAAGAGTAAGTATATACAGGGTACTGGCTCAATAAAAGCAAAAATACAGAACTCAATAACATGTATTAAAAAAAAATATCTGACAGAAAAAGGTCTGATGCTTACACTGATAAACCTGATATTAATAGCTTAATAACTGAACTGAGAATACTGTGCTTAATATACACACTTAATTGCTCATTTCACAACTCATGGGAGAGATATGCAGGATGTACATGTTTCTTTGACACCAAACACTAGAAGAGAGCAGGCTGGCACATAAAGCAGTGAAATAAACAGCAATGAACTTTATGGATGGTTATCACATTACTAGTAAGCAAACCTACGTTCTCTCTGAAAGACTGAATGTGATACAATAAAAAAGAAAAAGATTAGTATTGAAATGTTACTTTAAGCAACTAAAAGCACAATCAAAAGGAACAAAAAGTGAAAGGTGTTTCAATGTTCTAATCCTATCAACTTTTATCAGTGAAAGATAGATAATGCAAAGGAAAAATAATGTGGGAGAATTACAAATAGTCTGATGCAGAGGAAACTGTGGAAAGAGAAGTCTGAAAAAAAATCTGCATGTGTCACCTTTATCAAATTGAGAGAAATGGCACTTGTCATACATATGAACTAAAAATTCAGAAAAAGAGCAAAAAAGGGTAAATAAAATAAGACAAAAATAACATCCAAAGAGCTATGAGGTCTTAAGAGTGAGACAATCAATAAAAGTACTCAAAACAAGAGTGAAACAGAAAAAAGTAGAAATAAAATCATACAAGCTTAGAAAATCAGAGGAAAATAGCAGATATAACTAAGTAATTAAATATGAAATGAATAGATATGAACAGAAACCAAAAAACACATAGGGGCCCATTCCCATTATATTTCATATCACCTGAATAATAATCCCTCTTACATGTTGTGCAATGCTATTTGATATGTAGACAATAGTCCACATGAAATATCTCATGTCTGGGCACAATACAGTGTGAAGACCTCTATCATTTTTCTTTAAAAAAATAGCAGTACTCCCCAAGCCAGTGGTATATTTCTCATTTCTGCACGTCCTTATTTGTACTGCATTTTCTCGATCAATGTAGTCCTCTTTATCAAATGATAAAATAATTACTTAGATTTGATTTTATGGAATTTGTAAAGTAAAAGACACTAATGGTCATTCAGTACTCTTTAGCATGAAAATATCTAAAAACTCTATCTACATAAATCACATATTTTGACTTTCTTTAAAAGCTATCTTAAAACTTAATCTATATAGAATTAAGTGTTTTGGTTTCCTTTAAAACTTCATGTCTACATTAATATTTATGTCTAAAACTTCTCCAATACTTTCATTCCACCCATTGTTATTTTCTATTTCCTATTTGACACTTGAGTTCCTGTGGTTTTGCCATATTATGCTTCTAATATTGCAGCTGCACATGCCATATTGAGGCAGGCCTCCTCTCCATTTAGTGATCATGGGTCAGCAAAGTATGACCAACCCTCAGCTGCTAGACCAACCCTCAGTTGACAAAGAATTGTCTCAGGATAGTGATTCCAGTTGGAACTGTCATACTTCAATGGCTTTCTTTATTCTGTGTAGTTTCTTCTTTTGGGATTCCAAGTCCCAACTAGCAAGCCATTCACACCTAACATAATCATATATTTTCTCATATATATATAAATTGCTTTAGCCTTGTCATCTTACAACCCACTCTTGTTTATGAAACATGGGATGCATTGGAGAATAGTGTGATATGGCTTGAAGTGCACATTGGAAATTGGAGTAGATTGTGAACTTCTTTTCTGAAGATTGCTCAACTTATTTCATCATACCCCATAGCTCTGATCTGCTGCTTAAAAAAAAAAAAAAAAAAAAAAAAAAAAAAAAACTATTGCTTACAAAATTCATATGTCTCATCACAGGAATTAATAGAATAGTCAGTAGTGTACCATACTACTGAAAATGATAAACAGAAAAGATTAACTCAAGAGGTATTTTCCATTAAACACACATTCCACAGAAAGCAAATTCAAAACCAGATAATGTGCAATTCAAAAGAGATAAAGTAGTTCCTGGAAAATGCAATAAGAGAGAAACAAGATTCTAAAAGACCACTGTCTGTTCTTGTATCTATGAGCACATCTTTGCTGTACTGTAAGAGCATTGCTTAACACATAATAATGTAACTATGGAATATGAATGAAAAATCTCAAATATTTTCTTTCTCTAAAAACCCCATAATTCTGTAATGATATATTTTCATATCAATTCTATATTTCTGACCATGGAAAGAAAATGAATTGAGCTTCCTTTAGGTAAAATTCTAATTGAAACACAGTGAAAACATTGTAAAAGTTTTGAAAATCTCCAGGTTCCATATGAACAAAAACATAAGTGGGACTCAAAGTGTTCAATGAGGATGATATTCTAAAGGCCAAAGTAGGATGAATAAGTAGTTCTGACTCTTACATAGATTAAATTTTTTGGAGGGACAGAGACCAGGACTGAATGACTGACAAATGTTTTCAAATGCAGTATATAAGTGTGCATCACTGAAAAAGACAAGCATAAAAGAAAATATGCAATTATACAGAGGCTGTGATAAAATAAATATGAAATAAGAAAAGTGAGATAGCTTGAAGGACAGATAGGGTTGATAAAGAGGTTACTGCACTAAAGTAAGATGTTTATGTGGAGGAAACATGTGGAAAAAATGGAAAAGCATAGTGAGTTTGAAATCATAAAATGTGCATAACACCACTTAATAATTTTTGTATGTAGTCTCCAATTTAACTAACTTTTACATATATCTTTTCTTAATCTTCAGCTATGATTTCTCAGATTTCCCTAATTTTTCTCTACCTTCTTCACCAACAAAAACTGTTCCTCTTTGCTCCCTTTTCTCATTCATGGCTAATTTACAGCAGACACCTTATCGGTCTACTAAACATCTGCAAACTCTTTAAATTCATACATTATTGTTTTCCTAAATGAAGCTTAATTACTTTCCTAACTTAAATTCATCATTCTAATACCTCAACAAATGTGCAGAACTCTTCAGCTGATATTATACATGCTGCTACTAGATCTCTGACTTGCACAAAGTACAGATATATGAAAATTATATAAAGGGAAAATTCTGCTAAGGATATCTTATTTCTAACACTGCAAAAACAAGCAAAAAATACAGAAAAAGAATGTATTACTACAAAGAATGAAGGGTAATGCAAGTGGCTGGAAGGGTGGAGTAATATTAATCTTACATGAAAAAATAACTGACTGGGAAGAGGATAATTTTTTCATTGCAGTCAGATGCAATGTACGAAATTCCTGCCTCAGTCCTCTGCAAAGGCTAATCTGGCATTCCTAATCTAAAAAAAAAGATGAAAAGTCTTGAAACTTTCATCTTTGTTCATAAATGAAAAAAAATGATTCCTTTAACTAGTTAGGAAAAGTTCAGTAACCTTCAGATGGTCTGAAAAATGAAAATTAGCACTTTCATATTTATAAATACAACCTTCCCCTGATAGTTTATGGTGTTGGCTGCTGTAAAAATGATTTATTCTGAATTTCTAAAATTACTTAAAGGAAGAAGTGCATTTCCGTCAATCAGGAAGAGATAAATAAGTAACTTGCAGATGAACTGAAAAATGAAAAACATCTTTCATATTAATTAATACAGCCCAAACACCTCATGGTCCTGGGGTTTGGTCAATGTAAAAATTAAGCTTGTCCTGAATTTTGGAAATCACTTGTTTAGAGCTGATTGATTTTAAATTGGTTTGTAATGACATATTCTTTGGGTAACCAGATATACAGAAAAACGTAGGTTTATTCTGAAAGTTGTTTATACCATATCTACATATAGCTACCGTACATAGTAATATACTGGGGTCAACATGCTGTTAAAGGATTGAGCCAGGGAACAACGAGTGTCTACGATAAACCACGGAAAGGTCTGTGGAGCCTGGCTTTGAAGAGGAAGGTTTGGTTTTGGTGCACTAAACACGACAGCTAGAGAATGAATGTGAGTAGATGTGGCATTTCTTCGTCTATTCCTGGTGCAACCTCGCTAATACAGGAAATGGCGATCAAATATGAAAAAAAGCTGCTGTATGCAGATATGAATAATAATCATCCTTTCACCCATTCACTTAAGGTGGGGTATATACATCAAAGTACTTTTTTTTTTCTGTTCTCTGCAGATGGGATATATATATTATCTATTACTGAACTGACCACTTCTGCTTAGAAGCAAATTATGTGGCCAGAAATGCTTGCAGTTATAACCCAGGCATTGTTTTCCAGGCACCATATTCTAAACTTTATCCATGTACTGGCAAGTATATATAGAGATCTCAAGGAAACCTGTATTAGATCTGCATCCCCAATTTAAGTAATAATTTTGAGGCTGCATCTCTATCACAAGATAAAAGACATCACCGATGAAAATCCTTAGTATGTCTTGCTATTTTTGCCTGAAAATGCTTCACAAGTAACTCTTATGCTTGGCTGCAGAGCAGCATCAACCAAATGATGCATAGATGTAAATACTGTCTTGCCAGGCAGAGGTAGAGTTTTACATCATTTTATTTAGAAAATTATATTCTTGTCAATCATAATATCAACCTTAATGGGACATTTTTTAGAAAATTTGGGAATATTCCACACAAGGTGCATCCCCTGGATATTATGGATCATATTGCGAAAGGGTTAAATACTAGGACTACAATGGTACTTCAGACATATTCAAATACATGTAGGGCATATACTGATAGCGATTAACAACTGCTCATTACCTATCAATAACTTTCGAATACAACAAGCAGCATGAGTTGTGCTTTTTTGTAAAGCAATGAATGAAGAATTCGTTTCTAATGAATCTTCAGTTTAATCACGTTACACAAAATGAGTCAATAAATTTTTTTTTACCATATTTTGATTAAAGCTCATCATCATTAATGGTTGACATCAACCACTCTGACATCTTGTTTGAATCAGATTTTGAATTATATGATCAGTAAATTTTTCTGATACCCAGTAAGACATCTTATCATTCATACATGGTAAAAATGGTATGTACAGAGCTATCTAATCAAATATAAAAATGACCAGTCATACTCAAATAATGTTGAATTTCTTTCGTCAAACTACAAATGACTACAATATGAATTGCATTTTTCTTCTAGTGTGAGAAAATCGAGTGTGCTATAAAACTGTCATATGTTTCTTAAAATAGCTATATAGCTACCAACCAAATCTTTAATTTTGTTTCATGTAAAAGATATACCAATAAACAGATGTTTTCTGTTTATAAATCCTTTGCTCATTGTACATAATACGGTACTAAAGGCCACTTGATACAAGACTGGTTTCGTTATTCTAGACTGGCTATTTATTTCTTGTATTTTCTTAAAATTCAGGAAAGTATATGTTTGTGATCAGTTAGGAGCTTATCTGATTAATCTCTGACTGACTACTCACTGATATATTACTCTCCCAAGTCAAGCCTATCATTTTTTATTAATGAAAATCTAACAACAAATAAAAACGAAAAGTTTTAAATTTTTCCTTTTTGAAGTCCCCCAAAATACTAATTCTGATTATCACCAAAGAATCTGTAGATGAAATAGAAATATCTATATAACAACCTGCACAGGAATCATTAGGACCTATCCTGCCCATGGAAGATACAGAAATCCATTAAGTATTAGTATAACTATATCTTCCTATCAGGGATTATTCCTGAGGAATGCCTCCTTTGGTCTTCAAGAAAGTACAGACACATGGATGAATAGATGGGTGGCTAGTCAAGCAATACTTTATTCCCCCAAGTTTTGAGCATAATGGGTAATGAAGAAATGACTGATATGAACAACTGGAGGAAATTTAGTAAATTCACATACTCATCATGAAAATGTGTTAACCTTATATGTATTGTAAGTTTTGGATAGCATATACAAATAAGAGGAACCATGGTGGGCTTTGGAAAAACTACATTAGTAAAAATGAAAATAGGCTATACAGTTTAAAAAAAAATGAGGAAACTTATGTATAAATAACATTTAGCAAAAGTCCAGCTGATATCAAAGGCGGAATTGGCAAACTGTTTAATGGGTCTAAGCTGTGCATATAAAAATGTAAAAAGGCCAGTATTCCTATATCTTCTAGATTCTCAATATCACTGATTATATTCTATGATTAGTACAAGTCAACTTCCTCACAACCCCAAGATATTACTGTCCCACAAAGGTTTCCTCTGTGGTATGTCTCCATATTCCAAAACCAATCTTCCAGAAAGGATACTTTGACTGAGTGTTCAAAAAACTTTTGTGACATTCAGGGAGGCCTTATACTTTTAACAAACAGCTTTACAAACATGAATTTTTCCTATCCCATTCATTAACAGCAATACCAATTTAAAAGCACTTCTCACCATACTTCCACAAACAGACTTTTAATTCCTTGTACAGTACAATAATCACATATCTTTCCTTTTTTAATGTTGTATTCATTGTATGAGATTACATACTTCAATACCCTTAATCAAAATTTCATTATACAAGAAAACAGTACAAATTTCAAAAAAATTACAACCCATGCAAAACTTTATTTATGCAATGATTAATACATCCTGATGGTTTTATCTTAACAATTTACTTTCTTGTTTAGGTATCAAAGACATCATCAATGTACAGAGAAATTATCCATAAAAATGTGTATGGATTTGAACCAGATTTAAAAAGTATATATCAAGGCCTGAAAATTCATACTTCTTAATACTCTTTGAATGTAAAAACTGGATTAGGACAGCGAACTTCTAAGTTATTTTCCATGAGTAATTCTTTAATGCCAGAGTGCTATATGAACAACTGCCTTTGATAAAAATACCTGACTGTTGTTTACATCCTATGACTGATTGTAAGGGCAGTGGTGCCATCTAAACTTATTCAAACATTTTAGACCTCTTCAAGGAAAATGTTGGGAAATAAAATTAATTCTCACAAAAGAAAACTGCAGTAACACAATCTGAGGCTCTGATCCATATGTGCATATCAATGTGTATTCATGTAAGTATAAATAAATACATGCATAAATGTATGCACACGTGTGTCTACTCCTGTTACTATATATGAATATGAATACTGTACATACAAACTGTGCCTACATGGATACACATCTAATCAAATGTCTTAGTTTTCATACATACAAAAATTATATTTAGTTGTATGTGTATAAAAGTCAGTGCACTCATGTATCAATTCTCATTTTCATTAATGAAAATATGAATCACTGTGCACATATGATATCCATGCATACGCCTACTTTCATATCCACATATCTGTGAATGCACAAGAAAACATTTCTTAACCATGTATAAAAATTTCTGCATTTATGTCTTCATGTACTTGAGTGTTAATAAATAAAAGTAAATGTGTATAGTTGTATGCATAAAATCCTTGTCTCTAACACACAAACATATATATATATATATATATATATATATATATATATATATATATATATATATATATATATATATATGTTTCCTTGCGCTACCTCGCAAACGCGGGAGACAGCGACAAAGCAAAGAAAAAAAAAAAATGTATGTATGTATGTAAGGGGCTGTTATCTGACGGTGTGTATATCCGATAAATTTCACTGGCAAGACTAGGGTCGATGCCTATTCACAACACAGAATACTGTGAACAGAATGCATCATCAAACTGCTATCTGGGGGTCATCTGGAAAAAGTTCAATACCTTAAATTATCATAGAAAGTCCAATTCTCCATCAACATCAATTCATATACAAGTCCTACCTTTCATTTTTTTCAAATATACAACACAGAGGTAACCACAGTACTGATCCTGTGTTCTGGAACTACAAACATTGCTAACACTTCTACCTGATGAGCCTTTAGACTGAACTGGAAAACTTTTAGAGTATTTACTAGTAATACAGACGGAATCTTAACGGCGAAAAGCTTGCTTGAAGAGCTGCCTGGTCTTAGCCATCAATGGTGCCACTTTCTTGTTTTTGGCTGCAAGAGGAGGTTTTCATACTATAGTTAAGGTTACATAAGTTTCTCTACATTACATATAAAGTCTTATGGGAATAATCTAATCTTATTTGAATCACTGTACACCCCTTCCTATATCTGGAACACAAGGGTGCATGTAGAACCCTTCCTTACATTTCAGTCTCTGGCCACCTTCACCAATTCATATTTATATGATTCAATGGTAATGCCTGATAAGTTTACTAAAACCTCTCGTATACTGTTTCACCTATCATAAAAGTTAAGCAGTCAATACAGGTTGAGCATCCCTAATCCAAAAATCTGAAACATGAATTGCACAGCGACATGATGAAATTATTTCAAGAGGAAAATTCTGCATCACAGCATCGTAGGTGGAAACTGGAAACATGCAGTTGTTTGTTGTTGTTACTGCTTAATAGCTGATACAGGTATTGTGCTGATGCTATTGTGCTGCTTAGTTACCTTAAACACTAATTTTTTCAGTGTAAAATGGTATTTCATATTTCTTTTTTACTGTAAGTACTTACGTGTGAATAAGTATAAGAAAATGATTGTTCATCAGTAACATATAAATTCAGAGTCAGGAATGAAGGTGATGCCAAACTACCACAGAATTGTCCACATGGGTGGCTGGGGTTGCGACACCTTGGCTTTCTGATGATTTAGTTACACAAATTTTTTCATTTGCAAAATTATCAAAAATATTGTATAAATTATGTTCAGGCAATGTGTACAAGGCGTATATGACACATGAGTAGATTTTGTGTTTAGACATGGGACCCATCCCCAAAATATTATGTATGTGCAAATATTTCAAAATCCAAAAAAATCCAAAATTTGAAACGTTTCTGGTCTCAGGTATTTCGGATAAGGGATACTCAACCTGTACTAACTTTCATCAATAAATAAATATTATGAAAAGAAAGAGTAGCTTTGAAAAGTGTCCACAAGAGTGGGTAATATCATATAAATACAAGAAGTATGACAAGAAAAAATACCAGAATACAACAAAAAAATATAAAGAACTAGGAAAATCAGAATTCTTGAAGGACTGTGAAATTCATGAAAGTGTAGATCACCAAACTAAACAAATCTGTGTAATGAGAGCAGGTATAAAGAAATAAAGCTCTAAGGCCAATTTTCTGTTTGAAGATACGGTGCCAGTTGCCCAGTGGAACTGTGTCAAAATCTTGTCAAGCAGGTTCAGCCTAAATGACTAAAGGCTTATATCACAAAAACAGGCCAAAAAATTCCCCAAAAATTTATTTTCATGAGAACAATCATCAACAGAAGACTATCCTACCATCATGCAAATACATCATCCTCCCTCTGGCTAAAATCTAATAAGATATTCAAAAGGTAATGACAGGTATCGTCAAAAGAGGTACAAATGGGTGCAGCAACAAAATCAGATGCTAAATATCATATGATTATAATCAGCATAGAGGATGAAGCATATCTAGTTTCAAAGTTGATTTTCATTACATGTCACATTTTAGACTTTCACCCTCATTTTATTTATAAGTAATATGTAGCATCTTACTTTTATTTGCATATACTATCACCATCCTCCTATATACATCACCAAACTAATCCACCATTCCATGAAAATCATCCTCTGATTTACTCAACAACACAGTCACCTTCACACAACTGTGGCAAATTCTATTCTGTTTCTCCATGGTTAAAAGTTACACCACATCAACCCTCCTCACACTTATTTCATACACTGCTACATCCATACCAGCATCATATAACTTTAGTGACATCATACGAGCTTGAAGAAAAGAATAAAAAAGACATTAGAAGAAAATTCATGTGAGCCCAAGAAGAAGACAGAAAAGCAATTTAATGTGCTACCAGGTGAAACAAAAAACCTGCATTTTATAAGCACAGAAACATTCAAAGAAACCCTTTGCAAATGGCTAAAAATAGTTCCAGTTGAACCCATGACTAAAAACTATGCAATGTTCTGGTATGAAAGAAAAAGAGTATTGTTAAGCAAGCAAAATATGCAGCAAATGTTACATACTAGCCCTGTCTAATAGCAAAATCTCACTGAAGGTACAGAATGGTCTTGAATTAACAACCTAAATCTCACCAAAAATGCGTGTTAATAAAAGCAGAACAGTGTTAAAAACTCCCTGCTAAAAAATAAACCCAAAACCTAAGTTAATATGGGTTGCAAAAATCATTACTACAGTCATAACTGTAACTTTACCCAAGACTGGAGTTAATGGAGATTACATAACGTGTTACAGTGGCCCCAACTGCAAAGCTGAACTGAAAAGTTGAGTTAACTTGGCCTGTAAATATGTTACCTCTTTTTGACAATTTAACATCTTTTGGCCTCTGATCCCCGACCCTTCACTTTATATGCGAACATTCATGTTAATGCAGATTACTTTAACACATCCCTTGAATTCCCCATTCTGTATTATTGTGTGACCCTGCTGTACTTGTAAATAATCCCCTTACTCCCTTTGTTTTTGACACAAAAATCCTTTGTCAGTCTCTCTTCATTTATCCTCTCCATTTGCCTGAACTATTTCAGCAAACCCAAGTCAGCCCTCTCAATTAGACTAAATCTCTCTCTGACAGTCATTCTTACATTATCAAAGTAGCGAATAACACATATTATCCTTTGGTTTTTCATTTTCAGCACATCCACCCTATTTCTTTCCTTGAGTTCAAGGATAATATCTATATTCATAAAATACTGCATCATACGTTCAAACATACCCATCTCTGTCCATAATGACCTCTCACTCCACACACTCCTGAACCCTTTCATGGAAATAGCCAGAATATCCAATGAACCCTCCATGTGGTATATTCTCAAATATTCTAAAAAATATATCCAGAAGTTTGCTATTCTTCTCCATTAGTTTGTTATTATGAATGACAAAAATAAAATTTTCTAAATGACTGACCTGAGACTGGCCGAGGATTATTAGCTGCTCTCTCTGCTCGCTGTACATTCTGCATTGCTATCTTTCGCGCTGCAACCTCATTAGCCTTTTCATTAGCTTTCCCTGGTTTTGCTGCAGCAACAGATGGGGCACCTGTTCCATACTTTGCCTGAAATAAAAAAAATTCTAATTTTAAACTTACATCATCGAAAATCACAAGTGACATCATGCTTTCAATGACACACTATGTAAGATTTCAGTGTCTTTTTAAAAACATTGTGGAATATGCCGCACAGAAGTTTATCCTAGAATCTTTAACACTGTGCTGCTCCTCCCCAAAAAAGGTGAAGCACCTGAGGTGCCCACAATGTGGGTTTGGTGGAGTAGGTCACCTCATATACCATAAGGAAAAAAAGACCTGACACAAATTCCTAACTTTGAAGTAAAAAATAGGGACACAAGGAGAGGAACTTGGTAGCATAATAACACTCTGCCCACCTTGGCCGAAAGAGTGATGGATGACCTGATCACAACTTTATGTTTTTGAAACTGATCAATGATGTGGACAGTAAACAATTTTTACGAGATGTAGGGACAGCAACCTGAGAACACAACATGAAATTAAGCAAGAAACTTGTTCAAAAAGATGTTAAGAAGTACTTCTCTTGTATAAGAATGGTGGATGAAAGGAAAAGAATGACTGATGCATGGTTAATGGAGACAGCATACATAAATGTATGGGGTTGTGTAATTACAGAGTAACTGCAAGGGATGTGGTCCCACAAGAGTAAAACTCTTTCCTCATACAGTACAATATGTAATTACAAATAGAACATATTGTCCACACACGCAAATATACATACCTATACATCTCAACGTATACATACATATATATATAAGTAACGTAAGGGTAAGAGAGATGTGTGGAAATAAAAAGAGCGTGGTTGAGAGAGCAGAAGAGGGTGTTTTAAAATGGTTTGGGCACATGGAGAGAATGAGTGAGGAAAGATTGACCAAGAGGATATATGTGTCGGAGGTGGAGGGAACGAGGAGAAGAGGGAGACCAAATTGGAGGTGGAAAGATGGAGTGAAAAAGATTTTGTGTGATCGGGGCCTGAACATGCAGGAGGGTGAAAGGAGGGCAAGGAATAGAGTGAATTGGAGCGATGTGGTATACCGGGGTTGACGTGCTGTCAGTGGATTGAATCAAGGCATGTGAAGCGTCCGGGGTAAACCATGGAAAGCTGTGTAGGTATGTATATTTGTGTGTGTGGACGTGTGTATGTACATGTGTATGGGGGGGGTTGGGACATTTCTTTCGTCTGTTTCCTTGCGCTACCTCGCAAACGCGGGAGACAGCGACAAAGTATAAAAAAAAAAAAAAAAAAAAAAAAATATATATATATATAAATATATATATATATATACACACAAAGACATATACATATATACACATGTACATAGTTCATACTGTCTGTCTTTATTCATTCCCATTGCCATCCCGCCTCACAAGAAATAACAACCCCCTCCCCCCTCATGTGCGCGAGGTAGCGCTAGGAAAAGACAACAAAGGCCACATTCGTTCACACTCAGTCTCTAGCTGTTAGCTCACCTGTTTGCACATATCTTTACATCTAACTGTATTTTTTCATAAATAACTCAGTGTCATCACTGATTTCACTGACCACCCTCCCCACTAATTCTCCATCATCCTCCATCCTCTGCCATCCGAACCCACATGATCAAAACATCACAGCCATGTAGTTTATGTTGGCTCACT
This sequence comes from Panulirus ornatus, assembly GCF_036320965.1. Lineage (NCBI taxonomy): Eukaryota > Metazoa > Arthropoda > Malacostraca > Decapoda > Palinuridae > Panulirus > Panulirus ornatus. The sequence goes on along the minus strand of NC_092294.1, from coordinate 12,545,216 downwards.
TGTTTGTACATATCCTTTTCTTTTACATTTATTATTTTCATTCTAAACAGGAAGACAAAATTTGAAGACCTTACCTTTTTGTCAGTACTGTAATTCAGATATAGAGGTTAACCTGGTGCTGAATGAATAATGCTTCCAAAACCTAATTCCTACCTGTTTCTCTGAAAAATTCTCCTTTAGGTGTATCTATTCTGACGATTTTGTTCCTCACTCTTTAATACTGTCCTTACGCTTAAAATAAATCTAACTTACTAATATTTTAGGATGCACAGTCCTCTTTGTTGCCCCTCTCTTACCTCATGCCATTAAGACATTTCCTTATTCTGTTATTATCATTAAAGTACACACAGCTTTTATTGTAAACAAAATCTAAAATTTAATTCACCTGGGCTCGAGCAACACTTTTTGGTACCTTGACAGTAGTACCAACAAAGGCCAACTTAGTTGTTCGCTTCGGTTCAGCCTTTGAAATAAACTTTTGCTGGAGATTTTGTGTCACATTCCTGAGCTTTTGTTCTCGTTCATCAAAGCAGCGAATCCACATATCTCGCCATGTTTCCATCTCCTCTAATTTCTGCAAAGAAAATATATATATATATATCATCATCATAATCATACATATTTGTCATTTCCCGCATCAGTGAGGTAGTGTTAAGAACAGAGGACTGAGCCTGAGAAATATTCTCACTTGGCCCCCTTCTCTGTTCCTTCTTTTGGAAAATTAAAAACGGAAGGGGAGGATTTCCAGCCCCCAGCTCCCTCCCCTTATAGTGCTTTCTATGACACACAGGGAATACGTGGAAAGTATTCTTTCTCCCCTATCCCCAGGTATTAAGAATGTATGGTGTGGGAGGCAAGTTGTTAGAAGTAGTGAAAAGTTTTTATCGAGGATGTAAGGCATGTGTACGTGTAGGAAGAGAGGAAAGTGATTGGTTCTCAGTGAATGTAGGTTTGTGGCAGAGGTGTGTGATGTCTCCATGGTTGCTTAATTTGTTTATGGATGGGGTTGTTAGGGAGGTAAATGCAAGAGTTTTGGAAAGAGGGGCAAGTATGCAGGCTGTTGTGGATGAGAGAGCTTGGGAAGTGAGTCAGTTGTTGTTCGCTGATGATACAGCACTGGTGGCTGATTCATGTGAGAAACTGCAGAAGCTGGTGACTGAGTTTGGTAAAGTGTGTGAAAGAAGAAAGTTGAGAGTAAATGTGAATGAGGGCAAGGTTATTAAGTACAGTAGGGTTGAGGGTCAAGACAATTGGGAGGTAAGTTTAAATGGAGAAAAACTGGAGGAACTGAAGTGTTTTAGATATCTGGGAGTGGATTTGGCAGCGGATGGAACCATGGAAGCGGAAGTGAATCATACGGTGGGGGAGGGGGCAAAAATTCTGGGAGCGTTGAAGAATGTGTGGAAGTCGAGAACATTATCTCAGAAAGCAAAAGTGGGTATGTTTGAAGGAATAGCGGTTCCAACAATGTTATATGGTTGCGAGGCGTGGGCTATGGATAGAGTTGTACAGAGGAGGATGGAAGTGCTGGAAATGAGATGTTTGAGGACAATATGTGGTGTGAGGTGGTTTGATTGAGTAAGTAATAATAGGGTAAGAGAGATGTGTGGTAATAAAAAGAGTGTGGTTGAGAGAGCAGAAGAGGGTGTTTTGAAATGGTTTGGTCACATGGAGAGAATGAGTGGGGAAAGATTGACCAAGAGGATATATGTGTCAGAGGTGGAGGGAATGAGGAGAAGTGGGAGACCAAATTGGAGGTGGAAAGATGGAGTGAAAAAGATTTTGAGTGATCGGGGCCTGAACATGCAGGAAGGTGAAAGGCGTGCGAGGAATAGAGTGAATTGGAACAATGTGGTATGCCAGGGTCAACGCGCTGTCAATGGATTGAACCAGGGTATGTGAAGCATCTGGGGTAAACCATGTAAGGTTCTGTGGGGCCTGGATGTGGAAAGGGAGCTGTGATTTCGGTGCATTATTACATGACAGCTAGACTGAGTGTGAACGAATGTGGCCTTTGTTGTCTTTTCCTAGCGCTACCTCGCACACATGAGGGGGGAGGGTGTTGTTATTTCATGTGTGGCAGGGTGGCGATGGGAATGAATAAAGGCAGACAGTATGAATTATTTTATCCCTGGGGATAGGGGATGAAGAATACTTCCCACGTATTCCCTGCGTGTCGTAGAAGGCGACTAAAAGGGGAGGGAGCAGGAGGCTGGAAATCCTCCCCTCTCGTTTTTTTTTTTCTTTTATTTAATTTTCCAAAAGAAGGAACAGAGGGGGGCCAGGTGAGGATATTCCACAAAGGCCTAGTCCTCTGTTCTTAACGCTACCTCGCTAATGCGGGAAATGGCGGAGAGTTTAAAAGAAAAAAAAAAAGTATGAATTATGTACATGTGTATATATGTATATGTCTGTGTGTGTAAATATATGTATATGTTGAGATGTATAGGTATGTATATTTGCATGTGTGGACATGTATATATATATACATGTGTATGTGGGTGGGTTGGGCCATTATTTCGTCTGTTTCCTTGTGCTACCTCGCTAACGCAAGAGACAGCGACAAAGCAAAATAATAATAAAAAGTTTTTTATTCCAAAACTCTTGCTTTCACCTCCCTAACAACCCCATCCATAAACAAATTAAACAACCATGGAGACATCACACACCCCTGCTGCAAAGAGGGGCAAGTATGCAGTCTGTTGTGGATGAAAGAGCTTGGGAAGTGAGTCAGTTGTTGTTCGCTGATGATACAGCGCTGGTGGCTGATTCATGTGAGAAACTGCAGAAGTTGATGACTGAGATTGGTAAAGTGTGTGAAAGAAGAAAGCTGACAGTAAATGTGAATAACAGCAAGGTTATTAGGTACAGTAGGGTTAAGGGTCAAGTCAATTGGGAGGTAAGTTTGAATGGAGGAAAACTGGAGGAAGTGAAGCGTTTTAGATGTCTGGGAGTGGATTTGGCAGTGGATGGAACCATGGAAGCAGAAGTGAATCATAGGGTGGGGGAGGGGGCGAAAATTCTGGGAGTGTTGAAGAATGTGTGGAAGTCGAGAATATTATCTCGGAAAGCAAAAATGGGTATGTTTGAAGGAATAAAGGTTCCAACAATGTTATATAGCTGTGAGGCGTGGGCTGTCTAGCTGTCATGTACAATGCACCGAAACCACAGCTCCCTTTCCACGTCCAGGCCCCACAAAACTTTCCATGGTTTACCCCAGACGCTTCACATGCCCTGGTTCAATCCACTGACAGCACGTCGACCCTGGTATAACACATCGTTCCAATTCACTCTATTCCTTGCACGCCTTTCACCCTCCTGCATGTTCAGGCCCCAATCGCTCAAGATCTTTTTCACTCCATCCTTCCACCTCTAATTTGGTCTCCCACTTCTCCTCGTTCCCTTCACCTCTGACACATATCTTCTTTGTCAGCCTTTCCCCACTCATTCTCTCCATGTGACCATGTATATGTGCATGTATGGGCATTTATGTATATATATGTGCATATGAGTGGATGGGCCATTCTTCATGTTTCCTGGCACTACCTCGCTGATGTGGAAAACAGCGATTAAGTATTATAAATAAATGATAAATAATAATAATAATAACCTCGCTAACGCGGGAGACAGCGACAAAGCAAAATAAATGAATAAATAAAATAATAACAATAATAATAACAATACATAGCTGTTTCCTGTGGGGCAGGGTAGCACCAGGAATGGATGAAGGCAAGCAAGTGTGAATATGTACATGTGTATAAATGTATATATCTGTACCATCATATCTAGCACTTGATGAGGGCCTGAGGAATTAAACACAAATGCCCCTCTACTTACAATGGGGTTACATTACAATAAACCCATGTAAGTTGAAGATATCGTGTGTCAAAAATACATTTAATACTATACATCTAACCTATCAAACATCATAGCTTTGCCTAGCATACCTTACATGTTCCCAGAAAACTTACATTAGCCTACAGTTGGACAAAGTCATCTAACACAAAACCTATTTCATAACAGTGTTGAATATCTCACCACCATAAAGCAGCACTTAAATTATAAAAATTCTTGAATATGGGTACTCAGTTATGATAGGATTAACAGTATCTCATATGCATGGTTAACAGTACCTCATATCCATGCATTCATTCTTCACTCCCAGCCAACACAATCCTATTTTCTTTACCATGTACCCTAGAAGATACTCACCTTATTACGAAAGTCCCTCTTGCAGTGTACTTCCCAAAGCACATTAGTGTCTTCTAGAAGATATGAATTAAAGTCTTCGAGATTAATAAGCTGCTGTGGTGATGCTCGTTCCAGTACAGGCCGCAGGATTTCAAAAGGAATACCTCCAGTATATTCCAATGCTGTTAAAATTAATGTGAACTTGCATTACTACCATCACTCAATAATGAAATGTTAAATGTATTCTGTGAGCAATTCAATAAAAAATTATTACCTCACTTGGCAATTAATCTAGCTATCTATATCTCTGATCCCTGTTCCTAGCTGTAACTCCCTCAAGGGGGTGTCCACAGCAATAAGTCTCCATATACAGGTGAACTCCAGTGCCCTTCTTAACCTTTAGTGCCTCACCCTGAACAGGCCACTGGCAGAGGGCAAATCTAGCTTGGTGTTTGCAGAGCTCCTACCTAATGTTTCTACTGACTACTACCTAATGCTCCTGCCAAGTGTTTGGCAATTAATATGAGGGATAATAGAGGGAAAGTCAGAACGAACGATGTTAAACCCCTTCTCCTTGAAAGAATTACTATACCAAAAAATCCTTATAATCATCTTCTAATGGTCTACCAATTAGTAAGGAGTGACCTTGCAACAGGAAAAACAAAGTGTGCAAGGTACCACTTCACAAAATGTGTCCTCTACTAATTCATGGAGATATTCAACAGGTGAATGAAAAATGACTGCTGAAGCCAATTTGGACGACCAAACAAGGATCATCCCAAAAGCCAGTTACCAGGACATAAATAACTCCATTAATCTATAAACCCTGAAGCTGTAAAGAATAAAAAAAAAATCCTATTATATGTAGCTCTGAATATTTGCAATGATGTAACCAACTTCCAAACTGGAGGAGCGAAAGTAAAACCTCAATCACATTTCCTATGGGCCAACATTCAGCTGTAATAACATCATATACATGAAACAGTAGAAGGCCTGACTGATTTATTCCAGTTTGGAATTTAGTATGTTCATCTAATAAGAGCATGTTTTTCCACAATACAACAATTCCCACTGTCCTGACCGGAAAGCATTGTTATAGGAACTAAGCAGCTAAATTTTCAAATGTGGAAAATACAAGTTTTAAGTACAATACTATTTGGTTACTTGAATTACATAGAATACATTTACACCAAAAAGAGCTATGAGATGAAAGCTATAGTTGTAGGTCAAAACATGCATATGCAAACTGATCAGATTTTGAGAGCAATTCTTCCCTGAGTAACCACACATACAGGTATACATTTTGTAATTCATATTTTCTAACTCAGGTAACTGGGATGCAAGTCTACCCTTAAGTTACTGGGTATGGCCCTGTCGATTGCCAGCAAGCAGGAATAATGTTGTGAACCAAAATTCTGTAAAGGTAACTTCTTCAAAAGGTGCCAGCCTATCTGTACTTAATCCATCCAATGGAAATGGTAATGGATTGACTGATAAAAGATTCAAGTGAACATTTAGGAGAAAATATTTCTGCTAAACAACAGGGATTATCTTTATCATAAAACCTTAGGACCCACTTTTTCGGGACTTGTGCAGCTTCTTCAAGATGGCACTCCAAATAGGAGTAGGAAACTGATGAATCCCTCTGAACTGAGAAGTCTCTCAATGAGATTAAACTACTTTCCATCTATCAATGATTCAATGATGATGCAACCTCAATGAAGGTGACTCCTCACTTGCAATGTAACCCCTTGCAGGTGGAGTCTGGTAGCACCAATAACTGAGATGAAAATCCTATACATTCACTACATGCTTGTCACAAAAACAGGTTTGGTATACAGCACAACCCCTAATAGATCATTAACTTACACTAACATATTTAGAGTAAAAAGTCAGTTGTCTTTCACTGCACCTGGACACTTTATAATCATTAACTTAAACACTATAAGCTATTTCATCAAGTGACTCATCACTCCCTCTACCAAATACACAAAATGCCACCAGCAATAATTCTTGTGCAATCAGCTCTAAAATACTTCTTATATTTAACTGTTCACACTCTGACTATCCATCTCTAGTTTGTCTACTGCTCCCTACAGTTAACACAGAGTCCAACATAACTATATCACTCTGATAAGCTTTTAATGTAAAAAAAAAGAAAGAAATTTAACTAAGCATACCGCACCACTGCATACACTGAAAAAATCTATGCATTATCATTAACTCAATTCCTAATTCAACAGGGTGGATCATGTGCAAGCATTCTATCATCTTACCCATGAAGACCCTCAACCCATGTATTTCACATCTAATATTCTTAATTGTAAAACGTCTGGAGTAGACAATGGAAAGGTCTATGGGGCCTGGATGTGGACAGGGAGCTGTGGATTCAGTGCATTACACATGACAACTAGAGACTGAGTGTGAATGAATGTGGCCTTTTTGGTCTGTTTTCCTGGTGCTACCTTGCTGAAGTTGGGGGCAGTGATGCTGTTTCCTCAGAGGCGAGGTAGCGCCAGGAATGGACTGAAGGCAAGCAAGTATGAGTATGTACATGTGTATATATGTATATGTCTGTATATGTATATGTGTGTATGTTGATATGTGTATGTATGTATGTGTATGGGCATTTACGTATATACGTGTATATCAGTGCATGGGCCATTCTTTGTCTGTTTCCTGGCGCTACCTCGCTGACACGGGAAATGACAATCAAGTATAATAAATATATAAATATCGTTGATAACATTCCTATTTACAAATATGCAGTGGATAAATTGTTTTCTGCACACCTTTTGGGAATAAAAAGGATGTGAAAACTTACTTTACAATGTTCTATGCATCGAACAATATAAAAACTTACCATCAATATTTTCTTGTAAGACTCTGATGCATGACTCATATAATGTTGGCACATATGATAAGCCAGGTACCTTGCCTGAGTACATTTTGCTACGCCTGAAATGAAAAAAAAAGCTAATTCAGGTATTCTCTTGAAAACCTCAGCAAAAATTAACATGGATGCTGAGGCTACGAGAGCAGTGTTGACTTTGTATCCTTCAACTACAAACAATTAGAGGCAGTGAAAGTAAATATATAAGATCAACAAATTTAAAATACATATTAAGAACTGTTGCATGTTTTTATAATGAACATTAGGGAATTACACTAATTGCAATTTTCCTTTGTATCACACTGACTCCTGTACCGAATAATTCCAACATTCAAAGTTGCACAGGGGAAGAGTGGTTTGCACATAAAGGTGTTGAATGGCCAAAGTCTGCATTTCAGCCTAAAACCCAAGATCACCCAAGTCTAAGCATGGCTATGTTATGATGATGATGTCTTATTCAATGATTACTGTATTTCTTAGTTTCTGTCAATCTATCTATACTGCATAGTTATGTTTGACCATCTAGTTTACTCTATCTACTCTTCATTCTCCTTTAGCCAGCATCTTTTTCAATCAGTTATTTTGATGTTTTTTGGTGTTCATGTTTAACAAATATGAAAGAAATGAGAACAGGCAACAGGAAGTGTTAAACAGTTAAGAGACCAAACAATCTAAGTGAGAATGGACAGCACTTACATGACTTAAGAAACGTGTCTGTTACCCTATAAACACCATGGTGAAAGGACTCTTACTGGAAGGTGCATCTGTCATCTGGCGGTCACAAACATAAACACAAGGCACCATGGGAAGAAGCAAGGTGCCATTTTGATTGAAAGTAGTAATTTAGAGGAATATTACATTAAGAATTACTATAATACCTTATTTGGGCCCTGGAATAACATTTAAATAGTGGAAATAGGCTTGCAAATCAAAACTGCCAAGTAAACTTGAAGGGATTACAGATGCTACAGAAGGTTTGTGTTTTCTTTTTTGTTGTTTTATGCCTTTTAACACTATGGTGAATTAATTCATATGGTTAACTTCCTTCCATTCAATATTCTGGAAAAATCCTTAGGCTTGAGGAACACATAACTATACCAAGCTAAGGACTGAAAGGATTAAGGAGTGTGTGTGTCTGGAAGGAGAAGTCAGCATTTGTAAGGGCAAAGATGGGTATATTTGAAGGTATAGTTTTCCCAACAGTGTTGTATGGATTTGAGTCTCAGGCCATGTATGCACAAGAAATAGTGTTAATAATTTCCAATGAAATTCCTGACAATGAAACAGAATTGGTTATGGAACGACACTAAATGAAAGAGGAAGACCAAATCATATGATCAAGGAATGAAAAAAGTAACAAAAGAAAGTTCACAGAATGTGTTTTGCAGTTAAGTGCCATCATGAGATATAGAAAGCAGTTAAGTGCCATCATGAGATATAGAAAATTGGAAAGTATGACAACTTACTAAATCTGCAAACTATTTTGTCTCATATGATAATTTTGGCCTTACATCATTACCATCTTATAGTCAGTTTTGTCTAGTAAGAGAAGGGACATCTAAGTCAGACATATATATTACCTATACATCATGCGCAAAAGAACTGGTCATCAAATATCAAATGCATTTTCAAACACATAAAGGAATAAATTACCTATTATTCTTAGACTGAAACATGATATTCAATGCCTCTTCTTCAGACATCTTTGATGTCATGTGGTCTGCAGGATCATCCCTTATCGGAACTCGAGGTAATGGCTTGTAATTGGGAGTTATTTCAGGAAGAAGTGGACCATCATCTGGGACTAATGACCCACTAAATGTGGGGATGTGTGGCAGCTTTGGAGGAGAGTCCATGAGAAGCTTTGGCTGTTGAAGAAAGGGATTCCAGAGTAATAAGCTTCATGATAGAACCCAGTGTTATCTAAAATGCAGAATCTGCAAAACTTGTCAAATTAATGATTTTTCCTTCCATACCTTCTTGGGGTCTGGGAGTCCTCCCCCATCAGTGTGTATTCTTTTGTTAGACAGTTTACTGGTAGATGGCCGTTCATCATCTGAACTTTCCCTTTCCCTTTCTTGATCTTTTTTCTTTTTCTTCTTCTTTCTTTTCACTGGAGAGTCAAAACCTGTAGCAATTAAAGCCAAAATCATTGATACATTATCAGCATATCAGTACAAGCATGATTCTGATACATAAAAATGAAATGTTTAGGGACAACATGTGGTGTGAGGTGGTTTGACCAAGTAAATAATAAAAGGGGAGAAAGAGATATGTGGTAAATAGAGACTACTGAGGCAGAAAGGTAAGGTATAAGTATGAGCAAACTCTGCCTGCTTGAGGTGATATAGCAAGTAAAGTCTTCTGCTAGGCTGTATCAACATCAGTTCACTAGAGTAAAATCTCATCAAAGAGCTTCACATCTCATAGGAGTCCATCCTGTTTGTGCTACAGAGTGTACTGTAACCTTGGAGCTAAAGTAGCTCTTTTCTCTTTTAACCAGACTATTTCCCATGACTCTCTATGTCCACATACCATCATGTCCCAAACATCCCACACCTACCACCCTATCACCTATCAAATTCAACAATCCATCAGAGTACTCTCTCTGTTTCTTCTTCATCCCTTCTTTGCCTATCACCACTTACCCATTTAATCCAAACATTGATGCTCCTAACTGTTCTCTCATTTTCCTCACACTATTCACCTTCTTCCAAAACATTTTCTTATTCTTCCTAAAATTTGATAAGAGTCTCTGTCACACTATTTCTCATTTGCCCTATTTTTCAGTCCCTTCCTATTGTACATCTTCCAATCAGGTGCACTCATCTCCTGCAGGTAGTGCCCATACACTACTCTTTATTCTTCTTCTGGTGATGTGGTATGCAGGACGTAATATTCTGTCAATGGCCTACACCAAGGCATAAAAAGTGATCACAGTAAACAAGCTTGGCAGTGGAGGGGATCTCAGGTTTCAAAATATATGACAGCTAGAGTCGATGTGAGCAAACAGTCCATTCTTTTTTCCAAGACTACTTTGCAAATGGGGGAAACATTGAATAAGTATGAAAAAAGAAACTGCATACCATATACAGTATTATATATCCAAAATACAAAATATGATGATCAATATAAAAATAAAAGAAAAAATTTGAAGACAAGATGGACAAAAAGTTAGTGATTCCTCCTCAGCTTTTCAAATCTATAAAAAGAGCCAAATCATTATGTTAATTAGTTATTAGTAGGTGCTATTTCAGCAGTTCATGCAAAAAACAATTATTTGTTAAAGGAACTTAAAAATCAGAATATTCCTTAGCCATTTATCTTTTTACAAAAGTACTGGTGCAATATCTGTTATATCACCACAAAGATGAATTATACAAACTAGAACCTCCTGTTAATCATTATGTATGTAGTACATATATATTTTCTTACTTTCATACTTGCCCACCATTCCCTGCATTAGCAAGGTAGTGCCAGGAACAAATGAAGAGAGGACCGCATCCGTTCACATCCATTCTCTAGCAGTCATGTGCAATGAACCAAAACTACATCCCTTCTCCACAACCAGTCCCCACAGACCTTTTCATGGTTTCCCCCAGTCGCTTCACAGGCCCCGGTCCTGTTCACTGACAAAACACTGCCTCCAACATACCACAATGTTCTAATTCACTCGATTCCATGCATAACTTTCACCCTCCTGCAGATTAAGGCCACAACCATTCAAAAATATTTCTCACTCCATTCTTCCATCTCCAATTAGATCTACCCCTTATTCTATTCCCATCTACATACATATCATTATGTAATGGACAAGGTTTTAATGGTTAATGTCAAGTAGCATAACAGACATATTTGTATAGTGGACAATTTGCACTAACCAATTACTTCAAATCTATTCATAATCTTTCTGAACAGACTGTTCATCAAATATGTAGTTCAATTTATCCTGATACTGTTGAGATGACGATAATCAATTTCTATTGCCTCCTAATGAAAATCATTTAGATTTTTCAGAATAACTTAATATAGCAACTTTGTTCCTTCTACATCTTTCAAAACTGAAGAGGATGTCAATGACTCATTGCACTTTTTGAGTATCATAATTATGAAAACAGATAGTGGTCTGAAGGTCAAAGTCCAAAAAGAAACCTACCTAACTTGATGCATATAATCAATACTTTTCAAACCATCAAGATTATTAGAATATTTCTACTTTTGTTGGTATGTTCCTTCAAACATTAGGAATTTGTCATCCCAAAAAATTGAATAAAGAAAATGAACAGATCTACAATACTGCAAGAACACTTAGCTTCCCAGAAATATTTAATAAGAAATGCATAATGAAAGCATTTAAAACTTACCATGGTAATGTCTGAGAAGAAAAATTTAATACGAATATTTTGGTTCTACAGTATTACTTGGAATTTATATCCCTGACTAATAACTTAATATCAATGTAGTACATGAATACAGTAATACCATACAAATTCTGATTAAAAAATTAACCCTTCATCCAGTGAAAAATAAAGTGGTGTTCCATCAATTCCCTGTAAAAATTGTGATAAAGTGTATATTGGTTAATCTGGTAAATATTCAGAGGAGAGAATTCAACAATATAAATATTCTGTTTAGACAGCCTCTGAATAAAGAGTGGTTTTCCAGCATATAGATAATTACTCCAATGTAATGCATGGGGAACAATCAATACTTATACAACTTTGTTTGTCACTAACAGAAAGCTTTACTGTAAAATCCTCCCTTATCAAAATTACCAGTATCATGAGACTCAATGATGGTATATACATTTGATATGTAGAATGTTTATCAGATGATGGTGAAATTAAGAATGTATCAAAGCTATGCAGTGGCAGACCTGAAAAACTCAACCCTTAAGCAGAGGGTTAGGTCACCTTACCCGGTGTGATAAAAAGTTCCATATTCCTCAGGCTAAAAGTTCCATATTCCTTAGGTGAAGTGAGTTCTAGTTCCATAAGAAGTCTCCTGTACTCTAAGACTCTGTATCCCTGACTATAGCTTGAAATACCTTCGAAAGTTTGGGATGTCCCTGTTTATTTTTCTGGTTAATCTTCTCATGTTTCACATGTGCATATGAATTACTGAGATATATTCAAAAGTTCATATTTCACTATTATTGCAACACAGTCAGTCTCCTATATGCAACCCAACCCATGTAAAAACTTTAACATTCCTCCTCCTTCCAGTCACATACTCCCTTGTTTTTTCATACCTTTTTTCTTTTCCTCCTATTTCCTCTTCTTTCTTTCAACTCATTTATATATGAAGCCTTAGTCATGCTTACTACATTCAATTTCTTGTTCCTCAATCCTGCTGAACCTAATAACCTTGGTCTTATTCACATTTACTCTCAACTTTCTCCTTTCACACACTTTTCCAAACTCAGTCACCAATCTCTGCAGAGCTGTATCATCAGCACAACTGACTCTTCCCAGGCCCTCTCATCCACAACAGACTGCATACCCACCCCTCTCTCCAAAACTCATGCATTTACCTCCCTAACCACCTCATCCATAAACAATTTAAACAACCATCACACACCCCTGCCACAGACCGACAATCACTGGGAACCAATGAACTCTCCTCTCTTCCTACTCATACACATGCCTTACATCATTGGTAAAAACCTTTCACTGCTTCTAGCAACTTACCTCCAACACTAAATACTCTTAAAACCTTCCACAAAGCATCTCTATCAACCCTATCATATGCCTTCCCCAGATCCAATAATGATACATACAAATCCATTTGTTTTTCTAAGTATTTTCACATACATTCTTCATAGCAAACACCTTGATCCACACATCCTCTACCATTTCGGAAACCACACTGCTCTTCCTCAGTCTGATAATCTGTACATGCCTTCACCCTATCAATCAATACCTCTGTAGTTTGAACACTCACCTTTATCCCCTTTGCCTTTGTACAATGGCACTAAGCATGCATTCCACTAATCCTCAGGCACTTCACCATGGTCTATACATATACTGAATATACCAACCAATCAACAACAAAATCACCCCCTTTCTTAATAAACTGTACTGCAATATCATCCAAACACGCCGCCTTGCCGGATTTCATCTTCTACAAAGCTTTCACTACCTCTTCTCTCTTCTTCAAACCATTCTTCAAGCCATCTAAATGATTTCACATCAATGGAAAACTTATTCAGCCTCCAGCTACCCCTAGAGACAGATCCTGTGGGTTGGGTCAAATAGGTTCATGTATATGATACACTAACCTGCAATACAGCTTGATCAAAACCTATTATACAAGCTGAAATTTAAGGCAAAAAAGTTAAGTTAATCCCACATAAATTCCTTGGAATTTATAATCTTCACAATGCACTTATAAATTCATCCCTAGAGATGGCATGCTCTATCCTTTTCTCCTTTCCTTTGCAGCACACTACAATAACAAGCTCTGCTCACCTCTAGTTACATCAAAACAGAAATTATGACACTTAGTTGATGACCAGCTTTGCAGGTAACATAAGAACAACCAGGTGGCCAAGACAATATTCAACTGGGTTTTCAACTTAAACCCTTCCCACTTCAAACCACATGGTTACTAAACCTTGTAAAGTGCATGGATAAAATATCATGGTTACTCACCCATCAAAGCAGCACCAAAGCCTATATTGTCATCTGCAACATTCTTCTTGTTCTTCTTTTTCTTGCTATCTTTTCTATCATTTTCCGAATCGTCCTGTTCCCTTTGGTACTTTTTTGAATCTGGCTCTTTCTTACTTTTCTCTTTTTTACTACTACTAATACTACTACTGTCTCTATTTCTATCTCTGTGTTTCTCCTCCTTTCTTCTTTCTTTATCTTTAATATCTTTTTCTCTACTGCTTTCTTTACTTATATTTTCAGCTTCTCTAATACTTTCACTTAGTCTATTTTCTTTATGCATAATATCTCTGTCCCTACTTGCACTGTCTTCTTTCCTGTGACTACTATTGCTTTTATCACTTTTGTCTTTCCGTTTTTCAACAACATGTCTCTTGTCACTTTCTCTAGAATCTAGTTTTCCATCATATGGTCTTTTTTCTACTTCTGGTGTACTGAAACCATTTACTATTCCTTTCTCTAACTCCTTCCCTGACTTTGATTTTTCACTGTATTCTTCACTTTTCAATTTATGCTCCTTTGGCTTTACATTATGTTTATCTCTGTCTTTGTGTTTATCTTTATGTGACTTTACTTTCTCCTTCTCCTCTCTTTTCTCTTCTCGGTCTCTGTGTTTATCTTTACGTTTTTCTTTGTGTTCTTTACGTTTCTCCTTTTCATGACTACTTAATGAGTCTTTATGCTTGATTCTTTCCCTCTCTCTAATTCGTTCTTTTTCTTTGTATTTTTCTTTATCTTCCCTATGACTCTTTTTTGAAGAACTTTTAGTGCTACTTCCATTCTTTCTGTCAGAGGACCCATCTGGGGATGAATCCTTCCAACTAGGACTTGAAACACCTACTGGATCTATTCTAGATTGTGATGGATGATACTCTGCTGCAACAACTGGACCTTTTGAATGTAACTGGTAATCCCTCTGTGATGTTACAGGATTGTAGCCATCTGAATCCTCACCCCCTGAGGCAGAATCATTCCCATATCCACCTCCAATCTTGACCCCTGCAGGAGAATCATGAGGGCTATATCCATAGCCATCGCCCTCATCTTCATATTCTACTTTATCATCCTCTTCTATCTGCAAGCGGTCTTCTTCCTCGTCATCATCTCCACCTTCACTTTCCTGATCCTCTGTGTTATGTCTTTCTTCACCCTGATGAATCACAAATAAACCAATAACATTTGTGAAGGATGATAGTTTTAACTTAATTATGATAGGGAATTCAAGCAAACATATTTCTATGCATGACAAGAAAAACATCTTAAATCTAACACCGTACAAAGTGGAATGAAACCCAGTGACTGAAGCTCTATTGAGAGCAATGAAAAGAAAGACTCAGTCAACATGTGACAAGGTTTGTGGATGAAATAATGCAGTTCAGTTAAGTACATGCCAGTGATATGTATGTCTTTAACAGCATGATGGCTATGCCTATAAGCAGCTTAAGCAGAATTCTTGAGTGGTGGAGCTATTAAGCAAGGTTAGAGGTTTTACTTGCAAGAAGAATGTGTGGGGAAAAATTAAAAGAAAGCACATCTTATGTTTTTAAACATCAAAATCAAACAGTAATAAGAAAACTATATGACAACCTCATTTACACATACAGATAAGGAAGCAGACAAAAAAAAATGAAACATTATTCATGCAATGAAAAAGACAGCCTTTTATGGCTAGCAGTTTCAGAATATGTGTCAATTACCATGTGTTGCTGCAGAAACCATCTTTCTAGTGAAAAGGTCTATCAGTTGGACAGAATGCATAAACTCAATTTTTCTTGGAGAAATTGTCATTTATACCATGAAAAAATGGTTCATAATGCATCCACCATGGCTTCTCAACAAGGTTACCATGTACAATCAACAACAAAAAAAAAAAGTTACACTTGCCATACTTTACATTTTGTAAAACAAGCCAAAGAGTTTTGATATATTCTAATGGGCATCATCATGTACTTGTTAGCCTGCTCTCATGTGGCAATGACACAACACAAGATGGGAAGGCTGTCTGACATAGTTGCTGGGGTGAAGGAACTTTCTCTAAAGGAATTACCAGCTAATTCTATATTCCTCCTGTCTACCATTACCATTACTGAAAACTTTCACATGCTTGTTTATAAAATATACCTAAATATTCATGCAAGAAAAAAGAATGTATATCTAGCTATCTCTATATCTCTGATGCCTGTTCCCTTCAGGAGCTCCTTCAAGGAGGTGGCCATAACAATAGTCTCCATAATTAATGAATTCCAGTGCCACTTCTTAGCCCTTAATGCCTCACCCTTAACAGGAATATACAATCAAATCAAAATGAAACATACCATAAATAAAGAACATCCAGAAAATATAGCAGCATTCTAATAATCATATATCAGTGCAAAAATGCTGCAGTCATACTTCCATGCATTTCACACGGTCTCGTTAAATATACTTTCCCTTCTCTGTAAGTGCTTTTTGAAAAATGGAATGGCACTTTATGCCTCACTAGTATGAATCAAAATGTGTAACTTACATTCCACTTCCTATCTACAATACTGAAATATCCACAGACCCCATAAATTCATATGAATATACTTTCTACTCTCATTCCCTGCACCTTCTGTCAAAAGGAACTTCCATCCTGAAGTCTTCTTCCTTAGTCATAAAACATAAAGCATTAAAACATACACGAACATCTTTTCATTTTTGATGAAGGCAAAAGCAAACCCTATCTCAAGGCAAGTGTCACTGGATTGCAAATAGTGTGTTGCAGGTGTTCTATGTATTTTCTGTTTCTGCGAAAACACTTAAAAACAATATTAGTAAATAAAAAATCTAGGACCATTCATATTGCATAACTCAGTTGTGTACTGCCTTCTAACAAAATAATAGTACAGATATTACATCTACACTTAATTACCCTTCACAGAGTCTAAGAAAGGTAAATTTGAGTACTGTGATCTTAAAGTTTTAACCATAAAATAAGTATTGTTCTTATCCAAAAGAGAAACAATATGTGACGTTTAGTCAAGATAGATAATACAGTACTTAACACAGTGAAATTAAAATATCATTAAATGGAGAATGCTGAGATTTTCTGCCTGTATCTGCAATGTACCAATATCAATGCTATTTGTAACTGTACATCTCAGACATCGTACTAACCACTTTGCTATTAATTGCAAGAGACATTTTTCTCCAACGAAACCTCTACATGTAACCCAAAAAACACACTGAACTTATAAGGCCAAGCATTAATTCTTTTGGTTAAAAGGTTCCACTTTTGAAGTACACTGTAAAAAATAAAAAGGGGGGAGTAACACTGTCAAAGAATATTGTCTCTAGTGAGTTTCTTCAATCAACCATAGCACTGCCAACAGGAGGCATAAAATTATATCAGTAAGTCTGAAAACGAATCAGGCAGGCCAAAAAGAGAAGCAGGTGCTGAGTACCTAGGTGAGTTCTACCCTAGCTCATATTGAGACAAACATCCACGGGAGAGTTCATGCCACAGAAGTGCTACAATTAAGGAAGGAAAAGCATCTCCTAAGGCAATATGAGGGCATTCTATGTCTCCTGGAAACTGTATTGTAATATGGATCATGAATCAAGCTATGGCTTAAATAAGAGGCAAAGCTAGACTTAAGTGAGACAAATCTATGGGACAAGATAAGAAGGAAAGTCAATAAGTGAGTCTAGGTGCTCTCCAAAGTGCTCACTATGTCAAGCAACTGATAAAATTTGTAATTTTTTTTTCTTTTTTCTGTAAGTAAGGAAGACCTGGCCCAAGTACGAGTGTATGGGAGTGTATGTGCCATTTGACAAAAGGACACAGTCATATGACGCCCTTCCCAGCAGCAGAAACATGACATTGAAACAATGTTTTTGTAATTTGCTCTAGTAATGTCAGAAACTAATATCAACAGAGATATAATATCATTTAAATGTCTTGTATCCATTGGGTTGTGATGACTGTATAATTCACCAAGTTGGAGATGAGCAGAGTTGTATACCTCAACACATCGTGAGTGATGCTCAACAGCAAGAGGTTCAGAAAGTTTATATTTTTTCTAAGCCTCTAACAAAAATTCATCTACTGAATCGAGCCATGAAATTATGGCTCCAACTGTCCATTTATGGGAGAAGCATGAACACCTCCAAGCTCAGGTGTACCCCCAGGTATGGGAATTGTCCAACCCTGTGTAAGAGTGGTATGAATGATATTCAACAAATGGTGCTGTATGTAAATGAAACAGGGCACAAGAGTTTCTGAAATAAGTGGACTGTACAAGGTTATAGCAGAGAAAGAAAGGCGCCACACAGATGGACCCACAGCAAAAAACACATATCTATATCATACTTTTCCTATTATTATGTTCTCTTGTGAATGGTGCAAGCAACCTAAACTGTGGATTCACAACAGCATATATGCATATCTCCTGATCAACACACATATCTAAAATCAACTGAAGTAAAAAATGTGTGAATAAACAGAAGAAAGCAGTAATCTGATTTCAGTGAATAATATTTGCTGTGTCACCACTTCACAGAACAGTTCACTTTCCTGGTACCTGTATGAACCAATCCATGCATGACAGACATACAATCAAAAAGCCATAACCAAAGAAATTTTGTTTGGGGTAGAATTACTCTGATCACTTACTCTTGTTGTCTGACCTTAATATTTATTGAACTGTAATTGTTCTAACACTCAGGTAACATATTCTGTTCACATCAAAAACAAATAAGCACATACTTCATCCAATAAAATATTCCAATGTGCAAAATGACAAACAACCCAGTTCTTTCCCTACAGCAAAAGCATAACATATAATGTTAACACCAATAATACATATGTTATTCATAACAATGCCAATAATGCTGTTCTCTAGAATGCTAATAATGATATGATTTTTATGTTACAAAAATAAAATGCTGTACTATTTCTGAGTATTTCATATTAATATACTTATTCTTCAGAAAAACTAAACACTCAAACATTCTACGTAAAGCATACTCTGTGTAATTCATATACATTCATTGGTTAAAAAGAAGCCAACTTCAAATATTTGCCATAAAAATGAGGCCCTAAATCTAGATTTTTGTCTACAGTTCTTTAGCAATTTTTGCAATGAGGATGCAATTCTTGACACAACTAAAATATTCATAAATAAGTATTCCATACTAATAAAATTCTGTAACCTGCATGATTAAAATCATGAAACTCACAAAATAGCTTACTGAAACTAAACCCGTATATAAATGCTAAGTGGAGTTCATCTATATTACCTTGTGTCCCTATCATTTGCCTCATTCCACTAGAAAATAAAATTTTAAAAAAAAGAACTTGGTAAATTATGAAACCATGTTCATTCCTGATGTCACCATGTGTCAACATTAAGTTTACATTCAAACCTAAAACATGCTCACTAAGAGCATATTGGGTATGAAATAGAAGTAGGCATGTAAGTACATTTCACACACAACTGCAACTCCAACCTTAGCAAGGATTCAACCACAACAAACAGAAAGTAACCTCATCCATTCTCTATCCATTGTGCTTAATGTACTGATATTAGAACCCACTACTTATAACAGTACAGTACTTTATACTGTACCTATATCATTTATGAAATACCTCCACTTGATCCGTTTGATTTGCCATCTGTCCAGACTGATGGGAAACACAGTTTAGTAATCAAAGTGTTCACTTCAGTATAAGATGCAATGCATGGCATGGCTACCAGGTGTTGAACAGAAACTTTTGCAGCTGTCTACTCATAAATATTATTGTAAGTATGAAATCTGACAGTATTTTGACCAAAAATCCCACCCAGCTAAATAAAGTTGATTCAAAAGATAGCTGTATGCATCTTAGTGTGCATTATAACCATGCATTTTTAATAATGTAACTAGAAACTATGGTTTCCTATGTTTAGCAGTAAAATCATTTTAACTCTTAGATGTTAAATCATTTTACAATAAATGAGTATGTAGTATCATAAGAATATATCATTTTCAAACTGAGGAATAACTGACATGATTTACAAAATTATCATGGGCACTTTCCCTGCACAAAAAACAAGTTCAAATTAGACTGACCCATTATCAATGAATACAGTACAAAATTAAAATAATTTCCCAGTATCTTAAATATTACAAACATCAGAGTGCATCTGCTTTGCTACATACCTTAATGTCAAGAAAATTAAGAAGATAATTTGTAAGTAAAGTGACAGAGATAGTATAAGATGGTGTACTGGGGTAGTATAAATACACTTAAAAAATCTATGAATCTATGTGAAAAAAATATGACAGCAAACACAATGGATGTGTGGGAACAATAAGGTGAAAAGACTATGGTACCAAGTCAAGAGTACAGTAATATCAAGGTTATGTGTGGCAGGGATGAATGTAAAAAGATTGAGAAAAACCTATGTTGTTTGGAGGAGTTTAAGCAAGAGCTGCCCTCCTGTACAATGGAGACAAGTAATGACAATCATCTATCTATCTAGCTGTTGATCTACATCATAGATGACCTTTTCTGTATTAAAAAAAGGATAAGATCGCTGATTCTTTTTCAATGCTTTAATTACCCAATACCACCAATCTTAATTTCATGCTTTAATTACCCAATACCACCAATCTTAAAATCTTTCTGCATCAAAAACCAACAAACAAAGGCTTGAAACACTTGCCAAAAGATTTTGCAACATGATATGGCTATTTACATTCCTTAAAATATGAAAAAATTTCCACCAAAGTTTTGTTTATGAAATGCAACACAATGCCATTACCGTCTCTATCATTACTGACGATGTGCTTTAACCATAACCTCTGTCTGTTATTTGATAAACAATGACAGTTTAGAAGGCTGTCTTAAAGGTTACATTCATTAGTTTACATAAGGTAGTTAAAGGTGGTACATCAGGATGTTACTGAGGGTGAAAATAAGCAGCAGACCACAAACTGGGACTAAAGTTTGAAAGAACATAAAAATCATCAGTACAACTAAGAGGGATAATATGAAATTACATTTTTTTTGGCTTCTTTTCTCCCACTACATAATACATTCTGGTTTATTCAGATTTTCCTTTTCCTGTTACCATTTCCACTCTTCATCCTTCCCTGTTCACTTGAAATCCCCACAAATTAGTCTACCTAACAATAAGACTTATTCTATCATGCTTTTCATTGAATAACACAGAAAAAAAATAATTAAACACATGATAAAATCATAACATTATTGCATCCCTGATACAAAGACCGATCAACCCACCCTCCTAGGTGCAACTGGGCTTGCATTGTCTCTCTCATCACCCTCATCTTCCTCTACATCCGCTTCTCCTTCTTCTTCATCTTCCTCTTCTTCAGCTGTCACCATCACTTTCCATTTGTTGACAAGAGCTCGTGCTTTTTCCCCCACTAAGCCTTCATAATGACGAAGGGCGTTGACTGTTCGGCCAACTCCAGTTTCTTCTAAATGGCTAACAGTCACATTTAGGTATTTCAGTTTGTGAATGTAGTACAGTAACTGAAAAGAAAATATAAGGGACAGATATCGGTAAAGGAACTAAATCAATCCAATAAATACTTTTCACTTAGCCTGTATATAAAGCCATAATATCTATCTTACATAAAAGGCATTCCTTACAGAATACCATAATCACTGTGCATCTTCTCAAATCAAAAACTCTCTCACAAGCAAAGGATACCATAAATTCCTTCCAAGTCTCAGTCAATTTTCCTTACCATCTACAATCACTCATACTCCATTAACTTTTATGTTTTTGAAACATGTCATTAAAAATGCATTCCAGAAGAAAAACATTAACATGCAACATGGTCGGGTGCTGAACAATATACTTTATATGATATGTTTAAAGATTAAAATCTTACAAAATATGGCTCAAATCCTTTAATAAGTACTCAATCTTTACTGCACTGAATGCAAATCACCATTCACAAAAATCTTGAAAAACAAACTGTGATACATTCAACCCTGTGACAAAATATGTTAACCTCAACACCAGCTTTTTCATGATTACAGAGTTCTGTTATACTTCAGGTCATACGTGATGCTTTGTTGCAATAGTTAAGCTAGTTACCTAAAATTACCTCAAGACCAATTTCTACAAAAGGATTCTGGTGTTGCCCAGGATCTTTTTACAGGTTCATGCAGCCTAAGGCTGCAATACTTCCAGTGGTACGTAAATGATATCAAAACTATGAGTGACTTTAAACCCAAACTCAATGACCACCAACCATCCTTGGGTGTATAACAGGATAAGCCCATTATCAGAACTTTTAAGTACTGGTGATTCAGTATAATGAATATTCTCAAACTGTATCATAATTCTATTAAATCACGTCTAATCAGAGTACACCAAAGGTACTGAAAAGATTCTGTATATGTAACCTCCACACCAGCAATGTCATTACACTAGCATTTACTGTCTGCTCTGGTATTAAGCTTCATTCATGAGAAATCATTCTGAAATTACTTACTAACCAGTTTACTTGTCTCTTCCCAACATCATAATTCCAAACATATGGTTCTGATTCAATACTGTGACATAAAAATAAAATTCTCATTGATTTTCACTAACATTCCTCCTTTTATTTTACAAAACAAATCCTTCTAGTGTAATTAAAATATATGTGTAATGCACAGCAAAAGCGATGAAAACAATCATCAGGTACTTTTAAAGGGTCAAAATCATTATACTATCCTGTGAATTCACACCCCTGGTTGTACCTGATGCTGAAATTTAATGATCTACATTCTGTTATAATCACTTCCTAGACATTTTTTCCTTTTACTTGAAACTTGAATCGGAACTTGGATATAGAGCAATGTTTAAGCCCTTTGAAGAATCTCCAGGTATAACAAGTAACACAGGTCCAAGTCCATCCTTGACTGTGGAATATTTCTAAACAATCATCGGCACTTCGTAAAACACATTTAATTTACAAAAAAATTAAGTGATAATAAACTTTGGGACTCAGAACCACAGTTCCCTCCACACGGCTCACCAGCTCTACCACAGTCAAATATACAACAGTGTCGACAAGAGCATCATCTATCCTTGCTCTCCTTACCTTATCAGTCTCCTTAGTCTTAGCATATTTCTCTAATTTACGTTGGTACAGTGCAATCTGTTCCACAACGTTAGACATCTTAACACCACCACAACAGCTGAGCTGCTACTCCTGGATCAAGCGAGCTTCCTCACAAAACAATCAAATGAGAGACGTTTAGTAAACTCCAATTTTCTTCCTCTCTGAATGATCTTCAGAGAAATATTATTATCAGTCGACGTTACTACAAAGAAAAATTACAATGCCTCACCCTATATGAATTAGCATAGGGGGATCCTGGAGTAAATATCAGAGGGACGTTCTGGGTAAAGCTGCATCCCTATATCACTCCAGATCCGCTGCGGTAATTATCACACGTAAGGTTTGGATCTCGTGAAAAATATAATTGCCGAGGGAAAGAACTACCCTTATATGAAGATAAAAAGCTTCATCAATGTACAAGAGATAGCAGGAATCACTCCCTTTAAAGTATTCTATCTGTACAGGACAGTGAATTGAAAATTACCTCTCAAGAATAATTCCTAGAAGCTTGAGATCTGCAGTGAATAGACACAAGTGAATAGCCATATGAAAGACATTTTTTTAGTTTCGGTAAGTACGTTTGCCTCTGTGTTGTTTGAAATAGCAGAGTGATTCATTGTACATTATTGTTTCAAACATAGTATATCAAAAGAAAGAAGTTGGAGTTACTGCAGAACTCCTTATTGAAAGTTCAACTGGAGAAATTATTAATTAATTCCATTAAAGACCGTAATTATTGGATGTGTTTATTTTAGGGAATATTTTCCATTAGATCAACCTAATCTAAACTTAGTTTATGTCGAATGAGAGACTGTGGACTAGTAAGTTGCGCATTTTGACGGTGTTGTACACTTTTCCGTTCCCTTATGATAATACAGCCTCCTCATAGGTGACTTCTCGCTCTTGGTGTTGCTATTTGCTGACGGAATCCACACTACACACACACACACACACACACACACACACACACACACACACACATATATATATATATATATATATATATATATATATATATAGAGAGAGAGAGAGAGAGAGAGAGAGAGAGAGAGAGAGAGAGAGAGAGAGAGAGAGAGAGAGAGATGTAAACTAGTAAGGTCTATCCTAGTGATGCATTTTGGCGGTGTTGTACACTTTTCCGTCCGCTTACGATAATACAACCACCTCAAATGTGATTTCTCGCTCGTGATCTTAACAGTTACAGGTTAAATCCCCCTAGCTCCCTCCCCTTTTAGTTGCCTTTTTACGACACGCAGGGAATGCGTGGGAAGTATTCTATACTTCCCACGTATTCCCTGCGTGTCGTAAAAGGCGACTAAAAGGGGAGGGAGCGGGGGGGCTGGAAATCCTCCCCTTCCATTTTCAGTTTTCCAAAAGAATGAACAGAGAAGGGGGCCAAGTGAGGATATTCCTTCTAAGGCTCATCCTCTGTTCTTAACGCCACCTCGCTTATGCGGGAAATGGCAAATATGTATAAATATATATATATATATATATATATATATATATATATATATATATATATATATATATATATAGATAGATAGAGAGAGAGAGAGAGAGAGAGAGAGAGAGAGAGAGAGAGAGAGAGAGAGAGAGAGAGAGAGAGAGAGAGAACTTACTATCAAGGATCCTTTTTCAGCCTATCGCGTCATCCTTTCCCCTCCCACTTCTTGGAAAGGGAACCTTTCTCTTGTAAACAGATCAAGATAAGTTTGCAGTCCTCGATGTTTCGTTAAGAAGCAGGGGTGTAGTGAGGACAGGGGTGGCCTTTGGTCTTATTGTACGCAATAAGATACAGATATGTGTAGAGGTAGAATTGGATAAACCACGACAGGAAGTAATAAGCAAAATAAGGCAGAGGTACCTGACGTCAGATGCAGTTCACTGTGTCGATCCAGTGATGCCTGACATCAACGTACAAGGTGCCTCCACACACCACCGCGTCTTCACACACACCACCTTACACACCAGGCCCCCTCCACACACATGACCCCCTCCACACACCAGACCACCTCCACACACATGACCCCCTCCACACACCAGACCACCTCCACACACAAGACTCCCCCACACACCAGGCCCCCTCCACACACAAGACCCCCTCCACACACCAGACCACCTCCACACACATGACCCCCTCCACACACCAGACCATCTCCACACACAAGGCCCCATCCACACGTCAGACCACCTCCACACACAAGACCCTCCACACACCAGGCCCTCCACACCAGGGTTCCTGACAAGTCATGAGACAACCATGAGTGGGCAAATCTATGAATAGAAAGAGCTGAAGGTAAACATTGGCTCTCAGTCTTAGAAAAGATGGCATATTCTGGATGTCTTTTTTGTATTATATATATATATATGAATCTGTTTTTTTTTTCTGCCTGGGATACTATTATCTCTATAGAGCAGGTGACTGATAAGGGAAGTCTAGCGAAGTTATGAATGAAATGGAATTTATGCACACGTAGTTTCATGTGTACGCAACTCTTGTGAAGATCCGAACCATGAAACAGTAAAGAAAAGTCTTTTGATACAAAACATTCATTTACAAGGAAATTCCTCTTTAAGGCGATCGTCGAAGCTGAGCCTTTGCTGAGACTTGAATTTTCAAGGACTGATGACTGCAAGGAAAACCTCCAAAAGGTCCATTCTTTATAATCTTTGCCAACTTCCGAACGTGAACATTGAAAGGCAGTGATTGAACCGACGTTATCTCGACTCACAAGATGAGCGAAGCTTCGACTTCAAGTGGTCTGTTGACGTCATGTATCCGAAGCTTGGCACGTTCGCCAAACATAATGGCTATAAGCGACCTGATTCACCTTCCCATAACTCAATCTCGCACTGCTCAATAGTTGTAAGTATCATGAATTATATGATTCAGGCTTATGTGTGAAAATAATGTTTTTCTTACTAAGTAACCAAATGGTTTTTCAGGATATGTGGAACTTTTTTGTGTTTGTATCAATTACAGTTTACGTTCTGAACACCAGTGGATCACAAAGTAGACTAATGTCAGAGAGATTAGAGTGTCGATCTGTTCTCATATGAGCAAGGATCAGATCTGTAGTGGGAGCGCTTATGATCTTAACATCACCTTGAACACCAGATCATGATAATTAGGTTTTTCAGTTGGTGTTAACCAAGTGACGTTGTCGCATCTCATAACCCTGATTGTTCATGAGGCTAAAGCCGAAATATCCGACCGACCAAACACTGTCTGAGATGGTAAATTCCCCTCCCCGCCGGGCTAGGACTATACTTGGTTTTTCATGTGAACTTCACTTGTTCCCACATTCCAATCCTACACTGTAACCCCTTAAAGCGCAATGGTACGATCCTTGAGCACGACAGTTCGATCCTTGAACATGACGGTGCGACCCAAGAACACAACGGTAGGATCCTTGACCACGACGGTACAAGTCAAAGGTAGGATAGTCGTGCATTTAACCTTTCCCATTAAGGGTCAAGTCATGGGTCAGGCCATAAAACTCAAGGGTTATAGTGTCGTCCTCAAGAGTCTTACCTTCGAGCTCAAGGGTCGCAGTATCGCGCTCAAGGTTCGTGCCCTAGGAGTAGCCCTTATCAACCAGAACAATGTCCAGGCACTAACCTGCCTCACAGCGATAACCTCAATGCTAATTTGCTGAGTATTGGAACCTCGAGTGGTAATTGAGCACTGAGACCCAGGCGTGTCGTGTGTGAACGCCCACTGACCTCTACAATCACTGGGACAGTGTCATGAGAATTATTGATGGTTGGGCGACCCAGCGATGAAAGGGAAAGCCCACGACTGCGCCAGGTTAAGGTCGACTAAGTGACTGAGGGGTTCGAGAGATACGCAGGGCGTTTGAGTATCACGTACAGGATTGGGATCAGCGCCCTTGGAAGGGTGTAATATTTGTAATTACTTATGTCTACAGCGCGGGGAGGGTGTCCTACACCCATGGGACGCTATGGTGAAGAAGTCGTCAGGTCCTTCCAGTGGGTATGGAAAAGAGCGAGTCTGAGCAACGGTACGAAAGAATAAGTGCGAAGAAGGAATCACTAGACCTCCGAGGAGAATTACTTTCTCCTAAAAGATAATTTCCTCAATAGCTGAAGACACAAAGTCATCCATGAAGATTTCGAAAGGGGTGTAGAGTTCCCGGATATTGATGCTGCTGCCAGACACAAGATTCATCTGGCTCTGAGCATCACAGTGAGGAGATAAGAGAGTACATGAAACATATAACTTTTGGAAGCGAACCACTGGTGAGGCGACCTTTCATGTGGATTAGTGGTAAAGAAGACCACTGGAGTCGCCGTGGCATTGTGGAATTTACTTCTGCTGAATCACTGTCGGGGTTGGGGTTCGATTTCAGTGCTGACGTGTTGTGTGTGTGTGTGTGTGTGTGTTCGACTACTCGTTTCTCGTTCACTGCTGGCCATACGATGGTGTACCTTGTAAAAAGGAATGCAGGTAGCAACAGATCACTGGGCCTTCTCGACGCTCTCATAAGAGAGGAGATGAATACAGAGATTAGGGTGGAGAGAGAGAGAGAGAGAGAGAGAGAGAGAGAGAGAGAGAGAGAGAGAGAGAGAGAGAGAGAGAGAGAGTGAGAGAGAGAGAGCAGAGAGAAGATGCATGATAAGAACTGATAAGATTTGGAAATTAGGACTTGTGCTTCGATCATGAGTTGATTTTCCCTCTCAATTGTCTATTGTAGATATGTCTTTCTGCCCCTAAATCCGCTCATGTTGCCAGTAGTGGGTACTGGAACTGTTCATGGTTGAACTTGGTTAGTAAATAGTCATAACAAATTAACTTTAGTTGTTTTTGCTGATAAACTTATGTTGTAAATGTTGATCCCTTGAACATGACGTATACTCTTTAAGGACGACGTACGACCCTATAGTACGACGATACGACCTTTATGACGTATGATGATACGACCCTTTAGAGCTACGTCAAAGGTCACGCCATGATATCGAAGAGTCGTGTTGCCGTATTTTATGGTCGTACCGTCATGCTTATGAGTCGTATTATCGTCCTTATTGTAATCATTGATATATCTTTTAAACCTAAGTTATGGCCAACATAGAATTCCGTAACTATACCATCCCTAAGGTCCTTCCCTGATCAAGATCAACAAGAAGACTGAACCTTAAGAACATTATGATAAATAAGTGAAGAGATAAACAAACTAAAATTAAAGAAAAAAGTATAATCGAGTCCATGAATTGGTAAATGAGTGAAATGATGGCTCAGACAAGGCTCTAATGATAACATTCTAATGGGAAGATTCTTCATAAAGGTTATATTACAGTATTAGTGCATATGATTTACGATCTCTTTTTTTTCGTTATAATTGCCTGTTATTTGCGCTGTATTGATTCGTATTTCTACAGGCGATGTACAAGGTTCCCTCTACTGGTGTTGGACGTAAAGTTTCTCTACTTCCTATGCACTATGTACTAAGTTTTTCCCCAGCAGCCTGTGACAAAAAGAGTGTCACTGCGAACCACGAAGCCTACACAGAACCACCAGAGTTGAGAACCAGTCGTTACCTGGTTCCAGAGGTAATCACCAACACATTGATCATACACCAAGATGACATAAGACACAGCCAAGACTTTTGAGTCATTGACATCAGTAACAGACGTCAACATCTCGACAGAATCTAGCGAAAGGCCCTGCCTTAGCGAGGCTGTGTTCCCTGCCCGAGCGAGGCTGTGTTCCCTGCCTTAGCGAGGCTGTGTTCCCTGCCCGAGCGAGGCTGTGTTCCCTGCCCTAGCGAGGCTGTGTTCCCTGCCCTAGCGAGGCTGTGTTCCCTGCCCTAGCGAGGCTGTGTTCCCTGCCTTAGCGAGGCTGTGTTCCCTGCCCTAGCGAGGCTGTGTTCCCTGCCCTAGCGAGGCTGTGTTCCCTGCCCTAGCGAGGCTGTGTTCCCTGCCCTAGCGAGGCTGTCTTCCCTGCCTTAGCGAGGCTGTGTTCCCTGCCCTAGCGAGGCTGTGTTCCTTGCCCTAGCGAGGCTGTGTTCCCTGCCCTAGCGAGGCTGTGTTCCCTGCCCTAGCGAGGCTGTGTTCCCTGCCTTAGCGAGGCTGTGTTCTTTAGATAGCGAGGGAAAAACAGAAGAGCTCAGACCCTTGAGAGGATGATGTCAAGTAATTTAGAGATGGACGGGCGAGTTTGCGAGAAATCGGTTGTCACCATTCTGGAAATGGGTCAGTAATGGAGGTCATCCTAGGGAGGGGAACAGAGGAAACCTGATGTTGAGGCTGTGATGGGGTGTCGCCTGGTTTAGGTCCTCAGTCTGCCTTCGCTCGTCGCCCGGGAAGGACCTCGGGAGAGCTCGCCCACTCGGCCCCCTCGCCTGAACGGTGACTCCCACGCGCACATAGTGTGCTCTCGAGCTCAACCCTATAATCTTTTACGAAGATTTTGTGAGCGTGTGTTGAGGAGAAGCCCGGAGAATTATACCGTAAAATAAAAGAGACGTGTCAAGATGTGGTTCATGTTCGTTTGAATACGGGAAATATATTTTAGATTCAAAGTGAATGAAACGTGTACATAGACACTTTGATTTCTTTGCCCCTCAGGTGTGAGGGATTTCCTGTATCACGTGGAAAAGAAAGAAAGGGTAAATTGCCTTGTCGATCCCAGCTACAGTGTCTATGTAGCACAGGTGCTCAAAAGTTGTTTCGTGGAGGTCAGTTCTGATCTCTGAGGTTACTTAATTGGAACAATACAGGTATACCACATCCCATGTCTCGTGTATGTGTATATATATATATATATATATATATATATATATATATATATATATATATATATATATATATATATATATATATATATATATATATATATAAAAGACTGAACATGTGGCTATTCCATGTGTGCGTGTAATTACCTGTTTGTACTGTATTGCTAGTTAGTTTTCGTCTAGCCTCATCTCTCGTCCTTCCCTTACTGTCGCAGAACTTCTGTAGATCTCTGTATCCTGTGCACATTCATAATTTCATCTCTTTACTTCTTTTTTCAACAAGTTTCAAGATTATTATTATGTTATGGTCTGCGGTTCTTCTCTCCCCATATCTTCAGAGGAACTCTTTACTGTTGACATCATCAAACAGTTTTAAAAACTAAAAGTTTGTGGCCATATCACTCCTAACTCTTCTTTCTTTCAAGATGGAGAAGTTTAAGCTTTCTAAATTTTCTTTTTGATGAATTGCTCTCTTGACTGTGTGTGTGTGTGTGTGTGAGTGTGTGTGTGTGTGTGAGGACATTTCATTTGTGTGCGTGTTTTTGCAATGGGTTTATTTGCATGTAAATGTGTCTACGTAGAGAAATATGACCGAATGATTCTTCATCTCATATACATAAGTAACACGCTCATGTACACAAGTACAAACATTTACGCATCTCTGCGTATGAAATACACCCACACACGCACTTGCTTCCGTGGAGTAGCGGTTCACGCACGGGCTTGTCCGGGTTCAAGTTTTGGGCGTGGCAATCGGCCCACAGCCAATTCCATTTGTTCGTCCACCCTTCAGGGCAGGTCGATGAATGGGAACCTGGCTGAGGCTGGTCACGGTGTATGTGTGTGTGTGTGTGTGTGTGTGTGTGTGTGTTTGTTTAAAACAGACATAAATAAAAACGTGAGAGAGATATAATTGAACAGAGGCCATTACTGAAATAACTTTAATTTAGCGAGAATATTAAAGTGTTAATGATTTATGTGGTACATCACATGTTTCACTGTGAAACAGACATGAAATGACTACTTATCTCTGGAGCACGACGGTACGACCCTTTGGCACGACGTTACGTCCCTTGAGCACGACGGCACGACCCTTGGGCACGACGGTACGGCCATAAGCATGATGCACGATTCTTGAGGAAGACTCTGTAGATACTTGAATATGATGACCTGGTCTACGAAGTAATTATGTTGATAGCCAAGGCAAAGGCCATGTCTTCATACCCAAGGGTCGTAACGTCGTGCGCTCAAGGGTCGTACCGTCGTGCGCTCAAGAGTAGTACCATTGTCTGCTCAGTTCTCGTTCATATTTGTCATCCCGCCATGAACACAAGGTAAACTATCTTGTTATATAACAATATTCAAGTTCAAGTTCCCGTCAGATAGCGGTACTTAAGTTCGTAGGATCCTCGCACAGTCTGTGGGAGTCTTAAAGGGAATAGGGAGGAAAAAAAAGAGATGAGGGAATAAAGGAGACATGTTCCCATGTCTTGAGTCAGTAGATGTCTTTGTTAGAGTCTCTCTCTCTCTCTCTCTCTCTCTCTCTCTCTCTCTCTCTCTCTCTCTCTCTCTCTCTCTCTCTCTCGAATGATATACGCCAGCCCGGTTGAGCGAATCTTGACGAATCGTCTAATACAACTAATTACTTGTTTAAAGTCAACCAGTAATGAGAGAACTTCGATCAATCACTCGTAAATTACAATCATTTACTCGCTTCAGTCTTGGTCCCAGTCAGTCTTGTAATGATGAAGCCAATCCTTCTCTCGTTTTCCGGACAATTAAACAAAAATTCAGGTATTTTCACAGATGATTGGGAAAATCATTTGCTCATTTTCAGAGACGATTGGAGCAATTATTAGCTCATTTTGAGAGATCAATGTAAACTATGTGTGGGTGGTAACTTTACCAAGTAATTTTGCAAATGATCCAACTGATTCTACACTGGATTTCTCGTGTCAGTCTTCCCTGTGAGAGGCGAGGTTCTGGTAAGCCTTGAACTCTTTGATTACTTCGAGACAAACACAACCAGTGCTTACGAAAAAGGAGTTGACGTCTAATTAACAACCTCACAAGAGATTAAACACTTTAGGGAATAGAGTTGCTAATATGGATCGTCTTCCTTTTTTAATCCCAATTTCCATCGTCTTAGTATAATCATTTTTTCCCTAAAGAACAGGAATTGTACTCGTGGACCATCTGTCTTTCATCTTCGTTTTCTTTGTCTCTGATTATAATAATGTTTTCCATAAGTGTAAATCAAACATTTCCTAACAGTAGAACCACTTTAGGTAACACTGTTTTCGTATTTGAGCTAAGAGTGTGTTACATCTACTCAAGGTTTTTGTGTTTCTTGTTTAGTTTAACTTCTTAATGCGCCGGAGTCTTTGTGGTTTGTGTCCTTTATTTCCCTCGTATGGCTGGCACAAGCCTCCATCATTCATCACTGATGCAGTTTCCTGCTTCGCATGACCACCACGTTCACCATCATTAATTTTTCAACTGGCTCCTGTTCTCCACACGACCATAATTACCTCCATCAATCATCCTCATCACCTACTTGCATCTTACACAACATCAGGGACCTCATCACTCATCCTCACTACAACAACAGCGGTTCACAAAGTCATTTCGGTTTCCATAATCTAATTCACAACACATCTGCATTCATCGTCGCCTCTCGTCACCACCACCACTCACTTCCAATATACATTTGTATTCTACAAATGCTTCAAATCTCCAATGTTTATCGTCAACACAAGAGTAAATAATACAGTTAGTGTAGCCTCTCCAACATAACTGTTATTCAAGCACACACACAGAGCACTAATTACCACTCCTATATAGTTCTGTTATTGAGAAAACGCAGTAAAATTACTCACAAATGCATGAGTTTATGATTCGAGCTGCTCAAAAGTTTATTTCCTGAAACGTAAACAGTTTTATCAAATGAATAATTGAATCAGAAAAAGGAAGAAATGTTCTTGAAATGTATGTGTGGATAGAATTATTTGGTGTAGGAACGCTGTGTGTCAAACCACTGCCTCCGCTACCCTGAAACCTTGTCATGAGTATATCATGGAACTATTGGTTCGAATTGCGCAGCACTAGTCCGAACACAGTGTGATATATATATATATATATATATATATATATATATATATATATATATATATATATATATATATATATATATATATATATATATATATATATATATATATATATATATATATATATATTAGTTCGAATACTGTGTATCTTAATGTTCGGAATACGCTGCATTGGTTCGAACACTTTGAATATACATTGCGAACATCGTGAAGCTTGTGGTTCGAACTCGGAGCCATGTGTCTCGCACAGTTTGAATCTTTCTGCTTCATTCAACCACCATTCTGAATAGAAACTCAGAACGTGTAAGACGTAAACAGAAAAGACGAGGTGTTTTTCTGTAGCAGTTTCGTTTCCAGTCAAATGAAAGTGAAATTTTATGTGTTGTAGTGATCTAACGCCTTCAACGAGTGTGGCTAACATGACTCTTCTGGAATCTGTTTGAAGCAGAGAGTTAATTCAGAAGCATACGAGAGAAAACGAGTCAGTGTTCAAGGGTTCTCTCAGTGTCTTTCCTGGGGAGGGAGCAGCTTCGTCCCTTAGTGTCGTCTGTCTGCTCGTCTTGACCCAAGGTTTTGTACACAATCAGTGGATGTGTCCGGCTGGCGACACCTAGTGCCTTGCTCTCACTGGTAAGGTAAGTAAACATGATACAAGTTAAGCTTCAATTTCGGTATTTTTCTGGTGTCGTGTGCAAAGTTTAGGCTCTGATTCTAGCTTCTGACAGGTACTGTGTACGAACGAAACTTGGGATTTTCAGCTTATAGAGGGAGGAAGCCAACAATATTTGACGTTATGTTTACGTAGTGGGGGAAAGTAATTTCGCATGAATGGTTGTTGACTGTTGACCGTCGTCAGATTTAACGGTAGATTTATATTAGCGTTTGAAAGGTGGCACAAGTCAGTCCTTCATTCTAACGTTTGATCATTATCAGTTCTGCCTTAGTGATAGTCTACCACATTTATTGGGACTGTTAAGATGAATGTATAGGCAATTCTCCCGTGTTTGCTCGAGACTCTGTCTATACATCTAACGATAGTTTGGTCCGGTGGGTTCCATCCTTTGTTTACAGGTCGTCAGACTGTGTGGGAAAAGCCATTCGCTTGTTAAAAGCCAGGCAGTAATTATCCTTAAGGGTCAGGTCGAAGGTTATGTTATCACATATAAGAATTGTACTGTTGTGCTCAAGGGTCGCACCGTTGTGCTCAAGGATCGTCTCGTCGTGCTCAAGAGTCGTACCATCGTGCTCAAGGATCGTACCGTCTTGCTCGAGGATCATGTCGTACTCAAGGACCCTGTTGTGCATCATACCGTCGCGCTCGAGGATCATGTCGTCCTGAAGGGTCGTACCGTCTTGCTCGAGGATCATGTCGTACTCAAGGACCCTGTCGTGCATCGTACCGTCGTGCTCGAGGATCATGTCGTCCTGAAGGGTTGTACCGTCGTGCTCGAGGATTATGTCGTCCTCAAGGGTCGTACCGTCGTGCTCGAGGATTATGTCGTCCTCAAGGGTCGTACCGTCGTCCTCAAGGGTCGTACCGTCGTGCTCGAGGATCATGTCGTACTCGAGGACCCAGTCGTGCATCGTGCCGTCGTGCTCAGGGTCCTAACATTCGTGCTGGGGAATCGTTCCTTCTTGCTTAAGACATTAATGTTATGTCTGTCTATCTTTTCAATTTACTGGATATAAAAATACGAAGAGATAGAAAAATAGATGTATAGCTGGATATAGAAAGATAGATGTATAGACGGATATGTTAACCGACAAATAAATATACTTGTAGATACCCAGATAGACAGCTAAAGATGTAGACAGGGAAATAGTTAGGGAGACAAACAGACAAACAGACACAGATCTACCGATACCCAGGGGAGAATTCTTATAGCAGAAACTCATCACAATAAACACTGTAATAACAAAGCAGAAATTACAGCAATACAGTCTATAAGCGTAGCAAGTTTCTGTTATGCCAGACA
Source organism: Panulirus ornatus (assembly GCF_036320965.1). Classification (NCBI taxonomy): domain Eukaryota; kingdom Metazoa; phylum Arthropoda; class Malacostraca; order Decapoda; family Palinuridae; genus Panulirus; species Panulirus ornatus. The sequence continues at coordinate 12,510,521 of NC_092294.1, read as the reverse complement.
CTCGCTTTGATCAAGTGAATAACAACATGCGACACAGGATGGTTACGGGCCGCCCAAAAGAGGCTTGGCGAGGCGACTGCGTCACTTCCCAAAGTCTTTCGTCTCTTTAAGACGAAAGGATCGACAGATGGACGTAGAATATAAAGTTCTTTTACGTCAGGGTGTAATCGACGTGTGGCTTCATAAGGACATGGAGACTTGTTACAATACATTACAGTAATGCGGTATTCGACGTTGTTTGGAAATCGACACGTAATTGTTGTGTGATTTGTCATGTCGACGTGTGATGAATACATGAATTCGCACATGTGACTGATACAGCAATAAAATGCTAGGTCAGGCTATAGTGGGCTTCTTCCTCTGCTAAGATCTTCCTGGTTGTTCGTTGCTGTATAACTTTATTTTTGTCCCGTATTGTAGTAAACTGATATTTTACACTACGAAGGGAAGAATATTGGAGTGCAGTCATTTGCATCAGCACGGGATCCAGGGGCCAGGTTTAGATAAGTGCGGCATAGAGCATACAGAAGAGGACCTCGCTCACACTCCTAGGGTACTCCAGCTTGTGCCGGACGACCGGACGAGGTTGTTGCATCGTTACCTACGTCACTGAAGATTCGTAACATTACAAACAGCAACGAACTATTTGGTCCTTTCGAAAGATGGTATTACGAAGCGCGGGATCTGTCTGTATGTTTCTTTTATATGAAGACTTTGGTGTTACACTCGATCAAAGACACAGAAGGTTTCCAGAGCTATGGAGTGGATTATTTTGGATTCTTTTGGAGTTTAGCTCAGGCGTTGCATAACACATTTTGTAGTGAAACTCTCGTTGAACAATCGATATTCAATGAAGCATTTTCTCCATCGTCTGTCATATGTCTTTCACACTAATGGAGAGCAGAGGTGTTAGTGTTCAGTTCCCCCTGTGTTCGCTTAGTCGTTCATGTGGATTTGGGTAATGTGAAGTTTCCTGTACAAGGTTGACCTTGAGACAGAAGAACGTAACAGAGCGATGTGAGGGGGGGGGGGGGTGCCACTTGAACTGCACAACCTTGTAAGAGTCTTGGGTTAACGTTATCAGATTCCGGAACTCGTGTGATCTTTGACGAAGTTAGAATAAATCGCACACCTTCCTGCTCAGTTTACACGTCTAGGACTAGCTGGTCTGCCTGCATGTTGGTTGGGATGTCTGTCATCTTCGAGAAACTAACATCACGGTCGTGTGAAACAGCAAGTTGAATTTCTGGGCGACAATCACAGCAGTTCTGTATCGTCTAGTTAGCAGGGGTTAGTTTCGTTCTGTTTGTAAGCTCCATTTCTCATCAAAATAAGGTTTATGTCATCCCTTTTCAAAGGGTTGGCAGCATTTACTTGTGTTGTAGGCTCCTCGTACGGGGACCTAATACCTCGCACCGTTGCATGTCTTCAGATGTTGTGTTCATACCTTCAGCCGACGCTGTGGCAAGGTGGCCGAACACCGAGAGGACTTCGTCGAAGCCAGAGTGGACGAGGTGTCTGTAGACATCAGCTGTTGCAGTGTGTGTAGTCGCCTTTACACTGAGGAACTAGAGTCAGTGAGTCAGTGTTTCTACTCTGGAGAGGGAAACTGAACCCGCCTCTTTACCAGTGAAGACTGAACGCCACTGCGCGCGGTAAGGTCAGGTCCACGCCTTCAACGTGCATGGCGTGTATAGCAGTAGGCGTGGAAGACATGTCTCCAGCTGTTACCACAACCTGTGGATGGTAACCTTTTGAGGATTCCCAATACCCAGTCAGTCAGTCGATGGGCCAGTCATTCAACCAGCCAGTCCTTCATCAGTCAATCAGGGAATCGGCCATTGAATCTCTCTCTCTCTCTCTCTCTCTCTCTCTCTCTCTCTCTCTCTCTCTCTCTCTCTCTCTCTCTCTCCCTCTAGTGTGCACACCTGCCCATTATAACTCCCAGTAACCTCTCCCTTAACACATTCTTCCCACTGGAACGTTTTTTCTCCCTAAGTTTTGACATCATTAAGGGCGAAGGAACGCTCCTGCAGCTGGGGAAAGAAACCTTAGTGTCATTATGATGAGAGATAGGGAAAAATTATACTTACGTATGGTAAACATATTGACATGATATGTGCTGCCTATTCATTTTGGTTTCTTTGAACACACGAACTTTGTGTATATTAGGCAAAAACATGATGTTAAACTCAAATATACCAGCATACAACTTTCTAACACCTGAGAGATAAGTATTGTTATGTAAGGAGTCGGGAGTGAGGAGTATCTAACGACCTGTGACCTGGTATGGGGAGGAAGGGTCAATTTCTGGCTCCTAGTTGAGGTCAAACCTCCCCGTAGCCACAGGTATTTTGCATATTTCTCATTACTGTGACAGAATATCCCCACGACCACTGAATTGAATCGCTTCCTCTCCACTGGAGCCAACCACACACACTGTTGTTGTTCTCTGGGGTTGTTAGTGTCAGGGAATTGCACCCCTTCCCCAGCGGAACCACTGTTCCTCTCTGGGGTTGCTAGAGTCATGGAGGTACCAGAATTTTGAGGTGAATTGTGATGGTGTCTCCCCTGAAGGGGTTGTGTGGGGTTGCTATCGCTGAGGTGTCGTCTGTGTTGTTAGGTTAGGTTGTGCCATAAAGTTGTTGGGGATACGGTGTTGTTAATCATCTGGGGTTGTTAATATTATAGGTTTGTTATTATTCTGGGGTTCTTGGTCACTTGTCTGGGGTTATTAGTACACTGGGGTTGCTGGCATTTTGGAGTTGTTAGTGTTCCGAGGTTGTTAATGTATGGGGGTTGTTAGTGATCTGAGTTCCGCACTCAGGGGTCGTACCGTCGTGCTTCAAGGTCATGCCTTCGTGCACAGAGGTCGTGCTGTCGTGCTTCAGGGTCGTACCTATGTCGTCAAGGGTCGTATCGTCGTGTTGAATGGTCGTGTTGTGTGGCGCTTGTGGTTTGCTGATCTCACCAGCCAAGTAAGGGAATCGTTACCCAGAAAACCTTTTTTTGAATGAAGATTTTTACACCACGACTTTATCTATCTATCTATTTATCTGTCTATCTATCTATCTATCTATCTATCTATATATCTATCTCTATATATACACAAAAGAGGAAGAATTTGAAGACACCATTAAGAAGAATTGTATTTCATGTCTCTTATGTTCAAAGTTGTCGACAGACTAAGTTTTTTCAAAGTTTTCTCTTTAAACTTTCCGTGAAATATATGTATGAGAATTGTTACACTAATGATCTGGGGTTTATGCATTAAATGACGAATTATCTGATCTATTTTTTTCGATAAAGAATAGATTTATACGTCATTAGTTTGTGCTGGCATACGTAAGAAAAAAGTGTGTATTCAAAAGGGAAGAAAAAAGACGAGATAGGTTATGGAAGTCTATACTTGGTTTACCGATATAGCTTTAGAAATGTTCTATATTTTGTTTGCTCTGTGAAGGCTCTAACACGTGTCTATAACTGGTTTCCTATATGAAGGTGTTAAGGTTTGTCTATAAATGGTTTACTGAATAAAGGTTTAAGGCATTGCCTATAATTAGTATGCTCTGTGAAGAATTTAGGAATTGTCTATAATTTCTTTTTCTGTGTAAAGACTATAGGGGTTATATAGAACTGGTTTGATATATGAAGGCTTTAGAAATACTGTTATAAACACCTGGACTAAAGTTTTACCTCAGGACCGAAGGAAGAACTTGTAGACGCTGGGTAATAAGGGTTCCCAGAGAACGAGAGAGACTGAAAATTTGTAGAACTAGATCGTATTATGTGTAGGTTGAGGATCGTACACGTGGAGCTGAATGCTTTCAACAGCCAATAAGAGCATCTGAGGACGTCCTGATCGCGCTTTACGTGGAAGTATTTTGAATGGTTATTCTTATCTCGTCCTTTTCGGGGTTTGTTGTGGGAGCTCTTGACGGGATGTTGCGAGGGAAGGTAGACTACCTGTCGAGGACAGAGAGTCAGGACTGAGCTAACTTGACTCTGAGTAGCTTATATTCATGTGTTGTTTTAATATACGAAGGCCATCCCGCCTCTTCCACGAGGACAACCTTCTCCAACACCCCTGAGGACAACCTCTCCCACCCCCACGTCCACAAGGATAACCTCTCCCATTGCCCACGGTAGCCGCCTCTCCCAGGGGAACACATCCCTCACCACCAGCGAACAAAACATCGCTAATCTCCATTGATTTTTTCCCCAGGATCCCTCTCGATACACTGTGAGGCGTCGGGTGTGTTTGTGTGTGGGGGAGCGAGCCTCCAGATGTTCCTTGACCGTCCTGGAGAGAGAGAGAGAGAGAGAGAGAGAGAGAGAGAGAGAGAGAGAGAGAGAGAGAGGAGGAGGAGGATACAATAAGATACAGTATAAAACACTTGGAGAATACATCATCAATCTCTCCCTCCTCCCCCCTCTCTCCATCAACCCCTCAATCAAGTGTGACACCTCCATCACATTCGGGTAATTGATGTCTCAATCCACTAAAGTATCGTGTTATAACCAGTGGGTGATTAATTCCGTCCAATGCGCTTACAGAAGGCAGACTTGATTAACAAACTTCCAATTAATGTACAATTTGCAAAGCGTCCAGCCCACCCCGGCCTACTCCCAACGCTTAGATGATTTTACTCTTTCGTTCATTTACCGTAAAAGCCTCTGGTACTTTTGTGAATACATGGTGTAAAACAGAAGAGATTTGTAACACGATTTGTATTTAAGTGGTTAGAAGGCAAGTTACGTATTTGCTTACAAGAGAATGTTTATTTCTCTCTTCTCTCTCTCTCTCTCTCTCTCTCTCTCTCTCTCTCTCTCTCTCTAGTATCCCCGAGATAGGGGGAAAAAATGCTGCTCACATATCCCACGCGTGTCGTTAAAGGCGACTAAGGGGGGCGGGAGCGAGAGGAGACTGGAAATCCCCCCTCCTGTATTACTTTCCAAATGAAGGAACAAGAGAAGGGCTCAGTTATCTGTTCCTGACGCTACCCTGCTTACAAGGGAAATAGCGAACACGTATAAGAGTGTAAGTCTGACCATCTTTCACGTAACATACTCTAAACTTCTTTCACACAGTGCATCTTTAATTTCATTCATTTATCCATCCCACAGACTTCATTCATTCCTGCACTGTCCGGAGTCTCTTGATTCAAACGTGGTTTGAAGGTTCACTCACTGAGCCACAGTCTGCTAATCTTCATTCACTGACACAAGCCGAAACTTCATTCATGGAGGCAGAAAATCTGCGTTCGTAAATTCTTTCATGTAGTCACGACCACCGCTTTCAAGCTGGAGATGGGGTGAGAGGACACTGGCGGTGGGGGAGGGGGGTCTTGCGGGGGGGTCTCAGGCTCGACCCCCCCACAGCACTCCCCCCTCCTCCCCCTTTGGAAGTGAGGTCAGTGGGTTGGGGGGGGGGGGAGGAAGGAAGGACGGACGGCTCCTGCTGGAGGATAAAAACTCTCCTGGCGAAATGAGAGACCTGTGTGGGGCTGAGATGATTCAGGGATGAGGCCAGATGGCAGTTTAGATGGTGCATGTACGAGCTGATGTGTGTGTGTGTGTGTGTGTGTGTGTGTGTGTGTGTGTGTGTGTGTGTGTGCTTGTTTATGTATTTGTTATCTGTTTATAAAGTACGGGGAGAGTTCTACTCTCATGGGCTCCCATCTCCTGAACTGTCTATACCAAATATCCTTTTAAACCTTGTATGTCGGTGCGCGCGCGCGCGCGTGTGTGTGTGTATGTGTGTGTGTGTGTGTGTGTGTGTGTGTGTGTGTGTTAGTTTGTTTCTAGGAATAACTTGTAGAGGAAAAGCTAATTAAAGGAGAGAGCTAAGATCAAAATGGACATATCATTTCACTCTCTTTATTAACAAAGATATTTGATTATCATATTCCCCCATTTCAAGTACCATAAGATGTATGTAGAATATTTCGTGAAAGAAGAAATCATTTCATTTATTCATTTCATTTGTTCACCTGGAGTGAAATAATTAGTGGCTTGTTTACCTGAGGGACTGATTGCGGTGTTTCTTTCCCCTCTGTCTGCCCGACTTTGGGAAAGTTAAAAGGCCTGGGCTAATTACTTTGTTTTTAATTAGACTCTCACTGAGATTTTGATACTATTCATGGCCACTCCTGTGTCCAGGTTATTTGTTTGTTTTTATTAAAAGAACGTCTGGCGTTTCCGATACCATAAAGGAACGCATGATGTTCCCTGAGGTTTGTATGTTGATGATCATGATCGGTGGAGACGTATATATGTGTGCGAACGTCAGGTCTTTGAGGGAGGGAAGTGAACGATCTCTGTGTACTGAATGAAATAAAAGCTCTACCCTTCCCAAAAATATTCCACTTTTCCATTCCACATCGTCTGTCAGCCTGCACTCCATGAGTCAGGCCCAGGATGATGTAGGTCCTCGCTGATAATTATCATCCGGTAATCACTTGAGTCTCGACATTGGTATCATATCCAGTGATTCTCATGTCACCTGATTCTCAGGGAGCTAATAGTCTTTCGCTGGGATCTTTATTCCGTATATTTGACCTTCACTCCCTTGAGGAACACGACATGGCCCTTGATCACGAGAGGACTAGACTTGAGCACGGAGGTAGTGAATGACCCTTAATAACGAAGATGCAGTCCTTGAGCACGAAGGTATGACCCTTGAATATGATGACCTGACTTTAAACTTGGCTCTAGGTCAAGTCAAAGAGCAAGGGTCACTATGTGTTGACAAGCGAGTGAGCTTTATTTTCACACCAACGAGCGGTTAGTTAAATTCTAATCTTCACAATTGAGTAATTACAGTCTGTAAATCTTTGGCATATATTCTGCCTTTGAGACACGACACACTCGAGACTCTGGTGATATTCGTCTCCTGATTTTTGAGTGGAACTTCACTAGTAAATCGAACGAAAAAAAATGAGAGCTGGAATATTTGCGAAATCGACTTCGTTCGTTAAACTGTGACCACAAAGTTTATGAGGTTTACGTTGACTGCTGTGTACCTCTGAACTGCCTGGGTTTCTCTTCCCTAGATTTAGTTAGAGTAAGTTTAGTGGCGATACAGTTTACCGCGTCAGTAGAGGTTCATGCCTCACGCCAGGTTGGGTTTATCTGATATCCCTCATGAGGGTAGCAGTTAGGGTCCAGATGGCGTCTTGAGCCTCATAATGAGGCCGTTCATAGGTTCAAGTGGCATCTTTATCCAATAACGTCGAGGCGAAGTTCCATCAACCTCTAGACAACGCCACCGTCCGTCCTCACCTTGCCTCACTCCTCACACCCAGTGTAAGACCTGGTTGTAGAAGAATTCTTGGTCTTCCGCGTTTCACTCGTAACTTGCTACAGTACACGTCCTTCCAGTCATCTCATGATTCATATGCTAACAAGTTTAGGTAGTCAGGCGGCGCTTTTTTCTCGTCCACTCTCGTTATCTTCTGGTGCCATTCACTCCGCCCCTCTTTCCTCTCATCTGGTCATTCACCTTATCTTCACCGGATGCCCGTTTTCCTGGTTTCATTTAGTACCAGAAGTTGACTGGTGGTGTCCTCTTTCCCTAGGGGGTTAATGGCCCACCCCATCACCAGCACCACAAGCGACCCGTCGAGTGAGGGAATTATGGTCTACGGGTGGGGCATCTCGGCGGAGGAGAAGCAGCTTCATTATGCCTTAATCCCGCGAGGGAGTAATGTGTTCGGGGCTCCTTCCTCCTCCTCCTCCTCCTCCTCCTCCTCTCTCTCTTTCTCTCCTGATTAGCTCGGGGCGACAACGAACCTGCATTCTCAGTCAACTACCCACCCCAGGTCCTGGTCTCTCACGTCCTATTGCCCTTTAATTCAACCCTTTTAACCGCTACTTCTACTAACCCCCAGCTCTTAACACCAGCAGAGTGACCTCTAACCTCTGGCATGTCCTCACCTGAACTCCCTTGTCATCCACCCACCTGACAAGCCTCCACCCTCAACAGCCATCTCTTCATTACCATACTTAACCTCCATCGACAGCCCTCACCCTTTGACCTCAGTATCATCCTCAACCTGCGCCACAGAGGCCAGCTTCACCGCCAGTATTATCAGCCTCCATCAACGTCAACCGTGTGGCCGACTGATCCATCAGTTTGTTTCTCTCAGTAGGAGGTCGGTCGAGTGTGCAGACGGAGGTGGGTGTCATCAAAGAATGGTGGATGTGGAGGTGTCGAGGCTTGGATGGTTTTGATAGCGAGGACGAAAGTGGATCTGTTTATCCACTGGAACAGAAGGTGGAGGAGGTAGGGTTGAAGTGGAAGCAGGGTTTGGTGAAGTAGAGGGAGGGTTGCTGAAGTGGAGGCAGGGTAGTTGAAGTGGAGACAAGACTCGGGAAGTGGAGGCAAAGTGTTAACGTTATATCGATAACATTTACGTAAACACTGGCTTAAGAAAGCACTGCAGCTAACACAAAAGTACATAGTATTGATTGAAAACCCTTTGATGAAAGAATTACTTGTTATTTCTCCTGAGTAATTGCTTGTAAGTGGGCTGGAATGGTTGAAGAGAACTAACCATAGGGAACCACGCCCAACATGTCAAGGCTGTACACATACCGTCCTTGGCTTACTGTTGACAATCCAGGTCGAGTCGTAGCTTTCGTGGTATGAATCCCTCCCCTCCTCCCAGCTCTGTAGTGGTATGAATCCCTCCCCTCCTCCGAGCTCTGTAGTGGTATGAATCCCTCCCCTCCTTCCAGCTCTGTAGTGGTATGGATCCCTCCCCTCCTCCCAGCTCTGTAGTGGTATGAATCCCTCCCCTCCTCCCAGCTCTGCAGAGGTATGAATCCCTCCCCTCCTCCCAGCTCTATAATCGGGACTGTAGCTGTTGAATTTACCAAAAATTAACTAAGCAATTGATCTTGAATAAGAATTTCAAAGTTTACATTAATATTTTTGCACATTATTCCTTTTTAAGGTTTCACTGTGACATCTCTCCCTCCCAGATACCCAGCGTGTTGAAGAATTTCCTCTGGAACAAGAGGGGGTCACTTACCGATCATATAATATTCAATCCACTCAACATCCACTTTATTTCAAGCTTCCACTGACCTCAATACTCACTCACTCCTGAGTTGTGGAAGGAACTTCTCTGTAACCAGGCTTTATAAAGTAAACAGGGACCTTCAGGTCAACGACTGAACCCCGCTCAGAGCAGGCACTGCAGTCCGGCTGTCTCATATCTAGTGGTGTGATGAGAGAGAGAGAGAGAGAGAGAGAGAGAGAGAGAGAGAGAGAGAGAGAGAGAGAGAGAGAGAGCAGGAGGAGCAGGGAGAGGACCTAATCATCAAGGTCGGCCATCCAGACAGCGACACTGTTGTGGTCGAGTTGTCTCGGTAACCAATCACCCGGGACCCCTTGATCTCCACTAGGCCCTTCTCCTAACCACACTTTATCCCCTTATCTCCCATTCCCAGCCCCTTAACCCTCCCCTTCCCCTAATGTTCCTTGGAGGATGAGTGATTATCTCCCGGAAAGCGGGGAGGTTGGCTGGGGTCATTGCCCAGGACTTGGGGTCTTGATCGGCGGGATGTACTCAGCATACCAGAGGACACAGGTTCCGTTGCTTCACAAGCACCGTCATGTTGGATATTTCGAGAGGTAGTTACCGTAGCACAGCCCAAGAAGAAGAGGAAGGAATGAGAATTCTACATTACCTCATAAAAAGAAAGTCGTCTTGATATTTACCGAGAAAATCGTTGACTAAAGACATAATATGACGTACCAGGATTTCCGTCAGAGACAAAGGTTCTTTCACTTTCTTTTCGTACAAGGAGTCACGAGGCTCCTGCAAACTCAAAACCCCACATCACAAACACCACAGAGAGGCATTACCAGTTCTTGCTAGGCATGTATGTCTTTTCCTTTAATCACAAGCTAATCGTCTGTTACCTAGGTCAATGCTCAGGCAACCTCACAGCCTCACGATTGCCCTGGGTCTACATACACAATCGTAGGGTCATCTAGTGTGTATGTGTGTGTGTACATAGGACAGAACATGTGATACATATGTACGAGGTTAAGAGACGGGGCAACACTAGTGTGGAACTCTCTCCCCGTAACACACGAAGAGTAAATAGCAATCACACAGCACTGGAGTGTCCTCCAGCACTTCGATCCCCACTGGAAGCGAAGACAAGCCAACAAGACTATCGATCTGGCGGTTCTAGCACAGTAGTGGAATATTCTTCACTATGTAGTCGCTGATTTGCGTCTCTCGATGCTCAATGCCTGTATCACTGCAGGAGGTCTTCGAGGACAGCTTGGGTTGCTGTTGTTCGAAGCAGGGTGAGTGGGAGGGGCAAGAGGCCAGGCAGGTGCTGGGGGCACTGCCCCTCACAGGAGACAATGGATGGCCGTCAGAATACCATGACAACTAGAGCCAGAAATCGGTCCTTTGTCTGGGGTCCACGTGTATCTGTTTACTTTCTTAGGGTGGTGGGGGTTGCTCATGTGTTAGGAGAGGAAGGTTAAGAAAGGAAGTGGGTGGGGGTTGTGAGGGGAGAAGGGGAAATGGAAGTTGTGGATGGAGGTCATGAGGGTAGGAGGGAGAGGAGATTAGTGGGGGTAGATGAGGGAGCGAGAAACAGCGTTTCGGTTTATTCTGTTCGGTGCTTTGGAAGTGAACATGATTCGTGACTTACCTATTCATAAAGTCGATGGAGATTATTATACACTCGTAGGATTCCATCTCTTACACTTTATTTACGTTTGACGGGAGTTTGTCCGTTAGGCAGGGCTAAACGCGTAGCGTTCACCGCATGGAAATTCGGATTTAAGAATATGGAGTCGTGCGAGTTACATATCGAGGGAGCGTATGTTTGTTAAGCGAATGCCAGCAAGTCACGTGTAGTTGAGGCAGAATGAAAACACAGCAAATGGCGTTAGAGAATGAAACTTGACAGCCACTGTGCTGCTCGTTTCGTGCGTCGTATATGAGTCGGTGTATATGGTTCCCTAATTCTGTATAGTGAGGGAGCTGCACACTCGTGGCGCCCCATCTCTCCTGTCATATAACGTCTTGAGTTCCTTTACCCTTCCTTCATTCATAAGAGCATCGCTCAGGTTATTCACTTCATCCATCGCTCTTGTACTATAAAAGTACTTCTTTATATCTTTTCTATCAAGTTTCTTGCTTAGTTTCATGTTGTGTCTTTTGGCCGGTCTACCTCTGCATCTTTCAATGTGGCTGTGACGATAATTTTTGTTGGGTTTCCATATTTTGTGTTTGTTTTACTCCTGCCAGGACATGTCGAACGTGGTTACTATTTGTGTGTTGCGAAGAGAAAGTTTTACGTTCATGTTGTCTCGTCTCTTTACCATGTATATACGTACAATGTCTTTACCCCACCCATATTTTTGCTCCTATTTACACACACACACACACACACACAAACACACACACACACACACACACACACACACACACACATCCTATGCCAGGTACCCATTTTATAGACCAGTCCCTACGTTTGGATGACCAGTTGGGTGAACTGTGGGGTCACCTGCCGTGCCCAAGAATCGAACATGCGTAGGTTTGGTCCCAGGCGGCTTGATACTTACTGGCAACTGCTTCAGATCACTGCTTGAGTGCTTGAGGGAATACAAAGACACACAAGCAGATAAGAGATAAATTGATACTGCGTTACTACTCTCGCGCGAGAGAAAATTATCGTAACTTATCACCCGGTAACTTCATTATCAGGTCCTGGATCATCGTACGGTTATTTAACATTGTCGTGCAGTTAAGTATCGGAACACCAGGATACCTTTTCAAACAGATGCTCATATGCAAAGTCTGTGTTTATGTATGTTTTATTTCAATATGTGCGATCCGATTTCTGGTTTGACTTGAGTCTTTACGTCTTCGTACTGAAGGGTTTAAGTTGCCGTACTTATGGGTTAAATATCCATATTTAAAAGGTTGAATCATCGTACTGAAAGGCTTCGTGACTGTTAAGTAGTATGAGTCTCATTATATCGATAAAATGCATCGTCAGAATATCTGAAATAGGTTTTCACTGAACAGTGGACAGGACGATATCTGCATCGAAGAAAGTAAATAGACATGGGAATGATGTTTACTGTAAGTGTAAACATATCAATCAGATGGTTGACTTGGAGACAAGCAATTTTCACCTGGGGTTCATTTGTGGATAACCTTCAACTTAAAACGGAGATTGACATTTTCCTCAGGTGAATTTTTCTATTTCACTGAGAGATAAACTTTATAATGTCCCTGAATGCCAGTTTAGAACTGTTTCCCTGAGCGAGCTTTGGATCCCATCCTAGTGGATTCTAAAGTCCTTTCCGAGTAAGGTTGAATCCCACGTGAAGAGGTATTTTGTTTCATCTCTGGCTGGACGTGGAATACCCTTGTCCAAGTGAATGTTGACCTTCTCTCGAGAGTTTTCTGAAACCTTTTTGTCAAATGACCTCTGACCTCCACTCCTGTTATCGTAAAAAGCTGCCTCAACCAAGGTTATCGGCCAAGACGCTTACGTGATCTGGGTCTAGACGGCGTGAAGGTGAAGGCGGGCGCTGGTGGAAATGAGTGTTTAACGGTCCTGAGTGTGTGGCACCTCTATCTCACAGGTCTGAGTGTGTTTGTTGAGTGTTTCCGATGAGTTTGATTAGGTCTGGGTTTATGAGGTAGATCGATGTATATGGTGAGTGTGTCAGGGTGGATTTGAGTGTATAGTGAGTATCTGGTGGGTCCGACTGCATGGTTACTTCATGTAGTGAGTCCAGGTGTGGGTTGTGAGTCAGTGTGTGTGTGTGTGTGTGTGTGTGTGTGTGTGTGTGTGTGTGTGTGCAGGTGATTGCGTTTAGAGGCCGTAGATGGAGCCAGCTTTTGACCCCACCCCTCTCTCTCCCCCCTCTCTCTTTCACTCCTGTCAGCCTCTGGCCACCACCACCCTTGGCCACCCCTGACCACCTCCTACTTGACATGAGAGGGAAGGCAACTCCGAATTCCTGACACTCCTCACGTCTTCTCTGTCATCCTAACTTGGAATCCGTCCTTATTGGTGACTTTGAAGGTGCGTTACTGCAGATTTTCTTCTTTTCTGAAGGACCAGATTTATCCTAAGTGAAATAACGGTGTAAAGATCTTTCTGTTATCATAATAGTTTAAAGTAATACCAGTAAACTATTACTGGATGTTTTCTAGTATAATAACCTGGGCTTTCACCTGACTCTTAAGGGGTTAAGTCAAAGGCCACATCATCATCGTCAAAGGTCATAATATCGTGCTTAAGGCTCGGGGAGTCGTGGGCAAAGGCTTAACTCAGTCACTGAAAAAAAAAGAAACTCTTCAAGATGGTAATAAATTCAGCTATGAAGATCTTTGTAAACAACCCCTACAAGATTTAAGTTTTAGAGATTCCCTTGTAAACCTTCGTAAACCTTTGTAAACCTTGGCCGTGATATTTTCTACTTTTCCTGGGAACTTGTCTGCAGACCTGGAGTCTGACATTCCACTAAGCAAAGAGGATGTGATGACACCACTTTAATTTTAGTAAAGGAGGGACCACCTTCCACCCCCTTTGTCCTGAGCAAAATCTTAATAAAGATTTGTTCCCCCTTTCTTGCCCGGGCGTTAGGGGTGAAAAATGATAAGAAATATATGTTACTTTGAACACAAGTATTTTTCTCATCAGGGCGATGTGTTGTACTCCCTTGAGCTTGCAAAGCTCTGCCTGAGCAAGCACAATAGCCGGGGCGAAGAAGCAGGGATTTCGCACCTCGCAATTCTCATGTTCTTCCTCAAGCAGGAGCCCAGGAAGGGGAAGAGGAAGAGGGGTGAGGGGTGAGGGATAGCTGGAGGAAAGTGGGAGGTTTCAAGGGGTGGTAGGAAAGGGGAGATGAGAAGGAAGGGTTAAGGAAAGGATGAACTAAAATTCACTCTGAAACATCTTGGAGAAAACTGACTTTTTCTTGGATTTTGGTCGTTGTCTTCGCATCATATATCATTCTGAAGTATAATCGTAATCTGCTCTTAGCTCTCATAAATGCAACTTTTCATCGGATCTTTATATATCAATCTACACGCTAAATTTGAAGTTCTTGGATGGGCACAATGTAATATAATGGATTCCTAGAAAACTTCACCAACGCAAACACAGAGAGGGAGATCGAATAGATTGATAAATCATCTTGAACCCCATATTTTAAAGGTTGAAGAATATGTAGTATATTTTTCTCTCCTCATTTCATCATGTATACAGGTTCTCTACACACGTCCCAGATCACAGAAGCTACCTTCTGAATTCCGCCCACACATTTCTAAGAACAATTTCCCTTTTTTTTTTTAAGATTTCAAGTTGGTTTTGCCATGTTCTTTTGTTGTGTATCAGTTTACGTCTATTAGGCGTCATACAAGGCAGCTCCCGGGGTTCTCCTGCATTAACGTCCACTCAGGTCGTTCCGTCAGAACTACCTCGTTCCTCACTAACCACGCCCACACAACAGTTAGATAATACCATTCACATGAACAAGGTGACGCTTGCTTGTGGTGCCGCGTGACACGGGACAGTGTTCGTCTGTGAAGTTCTGCTTGACAGCGGTGCTGTGACCCAGTGCTGTGCTTGACAGCGGCGCTGTGACACGGTGCTGTGCTTGACAGTGGTGCTTGACAGCGGTGCTGTGCTTGACAGCGGTGCTGTTACCCGGTGCTGTGCTTGACGGCAGCGGCGTGACGCAGTGCTGTGGCGCTGTCGTGCAAGTCAGTGGAAGATGACCGGAAACTTGTACCACTTTTGTATATCACTCAGTCATGTCGGATGCTCCACTTTGTAGATATGATGTCACAATTACGTGGTTTTCGATCATTTGTTCATTTTATATACTAATTAGGTTTGCATTTCAACTTTCTGAAAAGACGAGACATCTGCAACAGGTGATTACGTGTTTATGTTATGTCTTGGTATGTGTTATGAAAGGGAGGGAGGGGGAGAAGAACCAGGATTGCCCCCTCCCCGCCTCTGTCCTCTTATGTTGATATATTCCTCATATAGAGAAACGTGCAGGCTTACAGACAGCCGGCCAGAGGCGGACATCAGACAACCAAGGCGGTGAGGAGACAGAAGCAGAGAGAGAGAGAGAGGATACAGACTGACAAATAGCCACACAGACAGAGAGCTAATGGAGGAGGGACACGGGAGATAATTATATCCACAGTTGTCGGGGGAGGCGGGAGTCATTTGGATCATTATCCTGGTCACTAGGTCAGCCATTATTCTGACTGAGTGATTATCCTCCGCCCTCATCAGCCATCAGGGGTTCCACTACTCCCACCTCCTCCTCCTCCTCCTGCCCAGAGCCTCCCCGAGTGTCCTCAGCCCATCCTATCATTACTAACATCCGTAGTGCCAACTCGGCCCTCTCGGCCGACACTCGTCTCATCTTCCAGTACTCGTCAATAACTCCGGGTTCCGTAATCAAGGCAAACAGCATAAGAAATAACTTTTATATGATATTCTCGAGCGTGAAATTCTTTTAATGATGAATATTCGGGAGAATGATTCATCTCATGAGCTACAAAGGAAATCTGATT
This sequence comes from Panulirus ornatus, assembly GCF_036320965.1. Classification (NCBI taxonomy): domain Eukaryota; kingdom Metazoa; phylum Arthropoda; class Malacostraca; order Decapoda; family Palinuridae; genus Panulirus; species Panulirus ornatus. The sequence goes on along the minus strand of NC_092294.1, from coordinate 12,494,922 downwards.
CCTACTCATTACTGTAGAAGCTCGCTTGATTTCATCCTCTGACGGAAACAAAGAGGAAGGAACTTGAGTCGAGGAAACATCTCTTTGCTCGACCGTCAGTAGTAGTTGTTCTTGCTGACGTCAGACATTTAATAACCAGTGTCGTGGTCACTATGGATTCCTCGGGACTCATGAACTGGACCAGATAATGGTTTAGTCTTTCAAGAGAGAGGACGCTCTCGTTTTTATCTTTCCCCATAGTCATCTATTGCCAATGAAGTAATCACATTAGCATGATGACTTTAGAATTGATTGGCCTCAAGAAGAGAGCATAACACGATGGTCTGGAGCAACGTTTCGTAGTCAATGTGAGGTACGAATCACCATTTTGTCTCCCATCTACAATACTTATATTCTTACAGTACAAAATAGCAGTCTTTTATAGTAAGATCCTTTGAGCTTAGTATTACCTGAGTTTATAGTTTTACTTAGCATGATGAAATACTTTCAAAATAGATTGTCTTACATTCAACATTACCATGATGCCATTACTGATCTCTCCCGTGTGGCAACACCATTGCCATAGTGCCATAGCTGATCCCTCCCGTGTCGCACCTCCAGGGCCAGTGCCATGGTTTATCCCTTGCCTTCATGCTTCTGTTGCACTATCAGTGCGGTATCTGAAAGATTCTGTCTTGTTGTGCATCAAGGAAGATTATCACGTGTGAATGAGTCAATGAATATTTGAATTTCCAGTGATGGTAAAAGCTTGAATAAATTCACCTAGGACCGTTTTACAGGGCTTCTACGGCTTCAAAGATGCGTTACATCCAGTGACAGGGAAATGATGGACTACTTTTTGGGAAAAAGGGGTTCCTCAACGAGATTCTACCTATTTTAATCCACTGACGATAATGCAACCTCACCGAAGGTGACTCTTTGCTCGCAGCGTAACCAAATACAGGAAGAGTCATTGGCTTGGTCATTTTAGAGGCAACAGTTTCATGTTGTCAACACTGAAACATTGATGACTCTGAAGGTAATGATATGCTAATGAAGCTAATAGTTATGGTGAAGATAATGACGGAGTTGATGATGATGATGATGATTATGCTTTCGTAGGTTATTTAAAGTGACGATAGATGATACAGTTTTCTTGGCCCTACACCCCCCAGCCATCACCCCTCACCCCACCACCAAGCGTTAGTCACTTGGCTGTGTGGTGCTAGTGGTGGACTGGTATGGAGTTACATTTCCGTCCCATTCGAGGACGTTGATTATATTAATGTTATTTACAGCCCACAAGGGAAGGAATGGAGGAGGAGGAGGAGGAGGAGGAGGGAGTGTCTAAGGGCAAGGGAGGCAATCGTTGGCAAATGAGGTGTCTGTAGGGCAGTTGGGAGCGCTGCGGGGAGTTTGGTTACAGGAGGAGGTGAGACAGCAAGAGACTGAGGGTTTCAGATTTAAGAACCACTTCAGGATCTAGGTGGGACGTTTGGTAGGTGGGAGGTATAAGAACCACCTCTGAATGTAGTGGGGATGTTTGGTAAGTGGGATAAGATGTTCTGCTAAGAGCAGGGTAGTAGCGGGGGAAGCAGAGGCAGATGCAGCACTGAGGGAGAAATAAGCAAGAAGAGGAGAAAGAGCGATGAAGGGAGGATACGTAACGTGGGATTGAGGAGGGGGACGTGGGAGTCCCCCCATATCAAGGAAACGTCTTCGTCTCGTTTTCTAACGAGTGTGAAAATGGAAAATAAAATATTCATATAATGTAGCAGGTAACACTTGTGATGCTCTGGCAAGAAAGTTTAAACAAAAATGCCGTTAACAACCTCTGAATATCCAAGGCCGCAGGAGCTAAAAGGTCTCAAACGAGGCTATTTAAATGGCCCTCTTGAACAGTTTTAATATATCTAATGTGGCGATTTTTTTCAGTGTTGCTGGGTGTAGTGTAAATAACCCAGACATGCCGGGGTGTAAATGCTTCAGTACATTAACGTTTCACCTTCTTGGTACAGAACCGTCTAATTTGTAATCACTTAAGAGGCCAAATTTTCTCCCTTTTTTTTTTCTTTTTTTACTAAATGTCATAATTTTCGTCCCTGTTCACAGATTACTTGGCTTTCTGCTCCTAACATTTAAGACTTGACTTTTTCAAAAAGGGAATTTTTCTCTCCACTGCCTCAAAACCTCTTAGTTATCTCTCTCTCGTTTCTCATTATTCCTTCATCTCTTTAGCCCATATCTTCCATGCTTCATATAAACTGCCTGACTTCCATGAGAATATTTGTTCATGATTGGAACCCTCAGATTGAAAATGAAATAAAAAGGAAGAATAAGAAGTGAACTTATAAATTAGAAGCTTCACTTTCATTTGTGGTTTTGGATCATTTATTTTTTCATATAGGAAAAAAAATACATTGGTCGGTAGCCGGGTTTAGATCCCTCACAGCCACCATAACGGGATGGTAGTTCTGAAATATTTAAACTTCCTCGTCTGACACGTTTAAAGCCCCCGGGCGCTGTTTAAATGCTTGATGAACGTCGGCGTTTAAACTTCAAGTATGATGCACTTTGAAGACCTCAGCGACCGTAAACTTTATATATATATGTGTGTGTGTGTGTGTCTGTGTGTGTGTGTATCCTTAATTAGGTTATATCACCGTGCAAGAAGAGAGAGGAGTAATATCCTATCAAGGAAATTCTCTCTCCAAGAGAAATCCGTCTTTTCCCTGCAACTGATTGTAGCGCAGTCTTGAACCTGGAGGAGCCCCGTAAAACGGTTCTGGGGTTATGAAATGATAAATTGTATACATCCGGTTTCCACTGTAGGGATGACATAGCCATCTACAGAGAGGCTGCTGACAGGGACGACTGAAAGATAACAAAAGCTGTGCCACACTAATGACACTGTGGTACAGACAGAACTTTACCTGCCTCATCAGTGGTGACTCGAGGACGAAGAATCAATTTCCGGGAGAGAGTTTGAGGAAGTTTTGTTTTTCTGTGACCAGGAATCATCCAGTCCTGGTCGGATATCGTCTTTCACTGCTTGATGATGGTTCGTGTGGTGTGTACGTGTGAGGAAGAGGGACCTTCTCCATCACCCAGGCTGGGGAGATGATGTCAAGGAATAAGTTTAATGTGGAGGCTGACCTCTGGGGTCTTTATCACTGTGACTCGACCCAGAATTGGTCGTCTGGTGACCTAAAAAAAAAACAAAAAAAACCCAGCTTTTGAGGACGCAGCAGTGAGCCTGGCCTTTTCTATTTTTTGATTCATTTTCAGTCGAAAAAGAAGAATGGCTGAATGCGCCGCGCGAGAGCTTTACAGAATCCCATTTCACGATCTGAACTTTGCCAGTGTGCGGTGGCCATCCCCAGTTGGCTTTAAGGAAGACCACGAAGACGTTGAAGGCCACTGGAACAGATGGGAGAGGGGTGTACGACTACCAGGGCAGACACGGTGAGAGGGGCGGGAGGTGAAAGGGATGCCAGCGCCTGATTGGAATGGAGGGGGGAAGGGAGAGGGAGGTAAAGAAAAGATGAGGAATATAGAAGGAGGGAAGGTTCTGCTTAGAGAGGGAGGAGGAGGAAGAGGAAGAGGGCGATAAGGAGGAGGAGGAGAGGGAGGAAGCGTTTGAGGGCCATTACCACCACCACCAACACTACCACCATCAGTCACACTGTCTTTCACCAACACCATCACCACCAATCCCCTTTTCTTCACCAACACCACTCCACAATCCTCCCACCTCTACCATCTTCTACCATGATTCCCACCTTCAACAGTTCCTCCACCACTGACCTCGTCACCACGGTACCACCTCCATCAATACCTCGACCACCTTCTCCAACACAACCTACGCTACCTCCATATTTCCCCAATACTAAAACAAGTTCTCGTTGCCTAACGCTGATGAAGAACTTCACATGAACTCCCGTTCCATAATTTGTTGTTGAACAACACCCCGGAAGTAAACAATACCCCGGAAGTAAACAATACCCCGGAAATAAACAATTCCGCATCATTTTATTATCTCTTGTTAAACTATTTTCCTCATGTCTATAGCTATATCTAAAGCGCCATATTTGTTGCTTCTATCTCTTAGGAAAGAATTTCATAGAAAAATTTCTATTTCACAAATTCCCTAGTCTGGCAGTTTGTCTCTTTATACGTCCCATATTACTTTCTCATAAGGACGATAATCACATGCAATTTTTCCGAATAATGGCCGTACATATGTCCACGTAATGGGGTGTAAGACAGTGCTGGTCCCCTTCCATGGGGCCTCTGTTGGTCTTTGTTGACATTGATTTTGCTGTACATGAGGTTTATGTTCTTCCTTTGCCGGGTTTCGCCTTAGCAACCCTGAACACGACGGTATAACCTTTGACGACGATGGTACAACCCTTCGACACGACGGTACAACCCTCGAGAACGATGGTACAACCCTCGAACACGATGGTACAACCCTCGAACACGACGGTACAACCTTCGAACACGACGGTACAACCCTCTGGGTATGATAATCTGGGCTTTAGCCTGACCCTTCAGGGTCAAGTTAAAGAAAACGCCATCATACCAAAAAGTCGTACCATCGTGCTCAAGGGTGGTTCTGTCGTGCTCAAGGGTCGTTCTGTCGTGTCCAAGGGTCGTTCCCTCGTGCTCAAAAGGTTAGGTAACTTTGAACTATCAGTGGAAATCAGTTTCTATAACAAGTGTATTTCGCGAAAGAAGGTATGGTTAATGGCAACTTATGTATCATTTTGAAGCGAGCAACACGAACGTGGAGTATTAATGGAACCTTGTCGCCTGGACTTTAATCCCTCCCTCTCCCTCTGGAGGGAGAAAGTCTTCGAAAAAATGTTGAAAGCTCCTTTATTCCATGATTTTGAAGCTACCAAGGTTTTAGCCTGGATTTTCAAAAAGTTAGTGCACTTTTATCTTACGGATTTTTGAGCAGCTAATGGTGTTTGTGTCGAATCAGGTTAAAGTTTCTTGTCATGTTAGAGAGTCTTCTGAAAATACTGGCGTCCTTTTCCTTAACATTACTGGTTTTGAGAGTTTTGGATTAGATCTATAAATTGTATTTTTTATATATTCATATTACGTGAGTCTCTAGATGTGCCATAGATAAGATTATGTATCCCATAAGTTGAAAGATACGAGAATATAGCACTATATTTTATTGAGGTTTGTTGAATGTAACTTCGATGTATATCAACATGTACACAAGCATCTACATACTACAACATTAACATGCATTCTCATATACATAAATATAGACATATACAAATAAATACATACATACACTCACCCGCCTACTTATACATACATCTACACACTCATACACTTACGTACACACATCTACATATCCCTAATCCTACATACACTCACATCTACACACTCATATCCATACAGACAAACATCTACACACCCATGAAAATTACATAAACACACTCATGCACCTACATTCACACATCTATATAAATTTACATAAACACACATCAATACATCACACCTCACATGTGCCACACTCACGCATTACGAACTTCAAAGCTGAATAGCAAAATCAGACCCTTGATATAAACGAGACGGAATCGATGTTTTCCAATAACAAAAACTGAGCAATCTGTCGCTTTGGTCGTGTCAAATTCGTTTCTTAAGGACGATTCGTTGTTGTATATAAAATCTAATCATCCTTTTTACAGCCCACACTATGTGTGCTACCCACGCAGAGAATCAGGACATATAAGTCGGTTGGCTCAGTTGGGAAGTCTTTCTCAACAGAATTCTCAAGCTTCAAGATTGAACACCAGACTTGGAAGGGCAAGATCAAAACTTGGTTGGCTTATGGGTAAGAGTTGAAAAGTTTTAAATCATGAATTGAATATCTAAAAGTAGGGATTTGAAGGCCAAACGCGAAGGCTAGAGAGCAGAAGGAACAAAAGAGCAGAGAGCCAAGATCTGGTTTATATAAAGGTTCAGAACCTGGAAATTTAATGATCAACATAGTTCCTAAATGGATGACAAGAAATTAATTGAAGAGAAACATGCGAATTAAAGTCTTGAGTCAGAAACTGGAATGTTAAAGTCTTGAGTCAGAAACTGGAATGTTAAAGTCTTGAGTCGGAAACTGGAATGTTAAAGATAAGATCTTGAAGATGACAAGTGGTGTTGACGCAGTAGTTAAGAGCGATTAAGTTGATTTGAAAACGGCAAGATGAGTGAGACGCTAGAAAGAAAACAGGAAAAAGATGCAGTGCCTGGAATGTTTAACGCCGGAACTGGAAAGCGAAAACTGGAAGGATCAGGACATAAACTAATGGGCTTATGGCTGGAACTGGATTGTTAAAGGCAGGACCTGGAGCTGTTAGGGCTGAGGCTTAAACAGTATAGGCTACTAATGAATTGGATAATCCAGCCTGAGGAACAGAGAACTGGATTTTTTAACCCTAGATTTAGAAAGAAACAGACCAACTAGAACGTTTGAAGGAGAAAGATCAAGGGAAGTATTATAACAACTGGAGGACGAAAGACTATTGCAGAAATATTGAGAATCTGATCTAAAAGACTAATGGTTTGAGCTGGAAAGGTCAATGCAAAGAGCTCAAAGGCTAAAAGCAAAACCTGGATGGCTAAAGTGGATTTCTGGAAGTCATGATACTAGAGCGTTATAGAAGCATTTGCTAGCTAAAGATGATGAAGCTTAATGTATTAACGACTAATATTCATATCTTGAGCTGGGCAGGACTTGTGGTGGTGTTCACTAGACGTTCTAGATCTCAACCATTCACACACCTTCATGTGGTAGAGATCCGTCAGCAAAGTTCGAAGTATTTATTCCAAAATTCTTCGTGTTACTTAGGTTTTCACTCAAGTGAAGCAACCATAAACTGTTCTAAGTGGAAATGGAAGGATTTTAACGTCGTAGTAAAAGGAGAAAAAGGGGGAGTTATAAGAGAAACAAGAATGGAAAGAGAAAAGTAAAGATAGAATGATACCAGAGGGAGAATGAGGACAAAGGAGGCCCTGATGGACAGCGTGGAATAGCGAACCATCAAGGAGAGTTCCTGTGTGAATGTGGCTGGAAAGAGCCATCAGCAGCAGTGAGAACCATTCCCCTTCTATTATAGCAATGCTTCCAGCAACGATCGCAACTAACCGACGAAGGACGAACTGACTTCAAGCACAAGGAGAAGGAGAATGAAAGCAATAAGTAACCTAACGATAAAGAAGGCAACTAGAAGGATAAGTGTTGGTATAGCTAGATAAAGCGAAGGAGAGAAGAGCTCGGGGTCACGCACCAGAGGGTAGATAAGGGTAACAAAATATGGCAATTGTGTTAAAGGATAGTAATGGAGGCATAATGATCTGACTCGCAGAATTAATGTAGCACCACGTATAGACGTCAAGGTGTTTAATCAAGGCTCACAGCAGGTGCCTCGGATGTTCTGAAGACAATACAACGGGTGTGAAGTGATCAAATTGATTATAGAGCGAGAGTGAGCTCAAGACAGGTTATTAGGGTTTGCCTACGATCCTTTAAAGAGAATCTCGACTCTGTACTGTCTTAGGTCTGATGGAGCCCGTGGGTATGCAGACGAAGGATTATTCAAATTAATTCACGCCAAAGAACTTCCGTTCGCATGTTATTCATTGCGTTTAAATATGTGGTAGAGATGGCAGTCCCTTTGCTGGCGGTGGCGGATGTGGTGGTGTCACTGTCTGTCTGTGTGGTGATGGTGTTGGTGGTAGCTACAGTGTTGATGGTGCCAGTGATGGTTACACTGTTTCAACGCTGGTGGTGATGGCGTCGATGAAGAGAGGTGTGTTTTCACAGTTGGTGGAAGTGAAGTCGACAGATGGGATGGTGAAGGAGACACCAAAGAGAACGGGCTACCAGTTGTTTCAGTGGCGGTTTACAGTGATCTGTTAATGGCTAATGGAACCTGTGTTAATGATCATCAGATTCAGAAAGGCATTATAGAGACGTGTTATGGACTCAGCTTCAGTGAAGGCCCCTTACGTGGACTGGAATCAGTTTTAGTGAGGACAATTACCTAACCCTACAGTGATGTGTGTCTGTAGGTAATGAATTGTTTTCAATCCCTCGACGTCAGCAGGTGAGAAAGAACTCAACAGGTCAAATAATAAAGATCATTGTGAAACTTGTTCTGGTCATGTTTGTCTTCCAGCAAAGGTCATGTGCTGTGAACCATCGCCCTTCTTCGGGGTCCGACAGGGCCGTTTATCTGGACTTCCCAGTGGTCAAGCCACACACTCAGCTGGACGAAGCAAATTGCAAAAGACGTTTCTCACGTTCGCCATCTCCTGACCCTGAGAAATGTTTAATGCGTCAATTTTCATCAACCACAAGGAATAGACCATAAAGGAAAGTCACTCGAATGAGAGAACTAACTCCGCTATGTGTCGCCTGGGAGGAGCAACTGCCAGGCAAAGTCCTCTTGTAGAAAGTTACGATTTGCGAAGTCTGTTGCTGAAGACGTGACGGAAGGAGCCTTCCGGGTAGGAGCCTGAGGAGCGATCGTACCATGCTGTATGGTGGTAACAATGAGCTTTATGGCGAGTAATACAAGGTTTATGAGGGGACCTTATGTCCTCGACGTGGTCGTTAGTTTCGCGCAAGCATTTGATGATCTCAGGAGATGTGAGCATCCCGCGACGCGACGCTCATTTGTCTGATTCCTGGAAGATGGAGCGAGGTGGTGAGGACCCAGTTGTGCGTGCTGGATCGTCATTTGTGGTGGGTGAACTCGGCACCTGGAATTATAGAAGAAATATTGGAATCATATTCGCAGCTAGGAAAAAGGAAAGAAAAAAAGATGTGTTGAGTGAGCAACTAGGAAAAATATGGATTGAGCTTCGCGAAAGACAAAGACACTGCAGTGAACAGTGTAATGTCAGTGCAATGGCCACATCTGCTGGAGTGACAGAGTCTGGACATGTGTACAATTCCAGTCCTTCTCTCATCTGTGACAACTTCTATCTACTCCTGTCTTTTCTTAGCCCAGACCCTAATCCTGACCCAGTCACTCTCCAAATCCTAATGCTCCTCATTCCAGCCTCATATGACCCTAATCCTTCGCTTGTCACTCCCTAACCCCTAATCCCCCATAGTTTAGCTTGCCTTAACTCTAATCATATACTAGTCACTCTCGAATCCCTTATGCTCCGGATTCCAGTCTCGCCTGACCCTAATCCTTCACAGATCACCACCAATCCCTACTGCCTCACATCCCGACGTCTAATGACCCTAATCCCTTACAAGTCAGCCTCAAGTCCCCAGTACTCCCAGTTCTAGCCTCCTCTACCCCTAATCCCTGAGTAATCACCGTCTAATCACTAATCCCAGTGGGGTTTATCCCCCTCTATACAACAAAACCTCGTCACCTCATCAGCCCTCATGGTCCCCGCGAGCCACGTCCACTTGTGTGGTTCCCTTCCTCTTCCCTCCATCATCTTCTCCTTTTCTTCTCTCTCTCTCCTTTATCTTCCCTACGCTTTGTGTCCATCTATTCTTTACTGCATCCCATACTATTTTCGTTTATTGTTCATATGTGTCATTTTACTTATAACTATTATTCGAGTTGGATTCTGTTTTCTCATAAGTATTTGATTCGTGTTCTCGTATGTTTCAAGTGGGGCTCTATTTTCTGTTTTCTTATCACTCTCACCCATCCGTTTATATACCTTTTTTCTTGTTCTGTTTCTCATCCATCTTCCTGCAGGTTTTCTGATAACATCTCTTCTTCCTCTTTCATTGCACTTCTGCTGAATTTGTTATATTTCTTTCATTTTTCTAAAGATCTTTTTCTGCATTTTCTTTTATTTCTAACCTGCTTCATATCATGATGTTCCATATTCTTTT